>NW_004524742.1:2695666-2705202 GCF_000260255.1 Octodon degus
CTATTGAATACTACTATTTTGAATAGCTGTTGAATTCCTACTATTTTGTTAAATGGAACTTTGTATCATTTCTCATCTTTTTTTTTTAGTATTTTATATTTTTAGAGCAAAAAATTTTAAAAATAGGAAGTTTTGGTAGGATGCTTACCTGCCGTGTATGAGGTCATTGGTTCAGTTCCAAGTATGAAAAAAAAATTTCCTCTACTTAAAATTATCTGTTTTTTTTTTAAACTCATGATGATGACTACAAGCAGAGATCAAAGGTTTTTGGCAGCTAACCGTCTAGAATGTTAGTAGTCACCCAAATAGGACAACATAGGAAGATATTGTCAATGATTCACATTTTTTCACTAATTTTTATATCTCTCAGAAAGCTATATAAAAATGGTTTTGAAGGAATAAATGAGTTAGAAATTGGCCCCGTATGTAGAATATTCTAAATTTAGGGCAGCACGCAGGTAGTAACATTTTTCCTCCTAAGACACAAATACAAGATGAAAATCAATTAAGAAATTTTCACCTACTTGGTAAATTGTTTATAAAAAACACTAACTCCAATTTAATTCAATAATGAATACGTAAGTTGTTGTACTCTAAGTTTGTGTTTGTTTACAGAAGGGTGAAATTGTAGGGAGAATAAATCAGATCGTATGGCCTGGTAATTCAGCTAATTCCCTCTCTAGCCCTAGAGATAACACATCTCACCCCCTCCCGATATCCTTCCTTACTTCTGCTTTGTCAATAGGACCCTGGCTTTTTGAAGAGGGAGCAATCTGTCCAGCTAAAAATACTTGTTTTCCCAGACTCCCTTGCATCCTAATCAGGTGGCACAGTCCTGCTGTATGAAATGTAAGCAGACATCTGCTGGGATTGATGGGAAAGCTGTTGCTTTCCTGATATAGTCACCATCCACTCCTGCCTCCCTCTTCATTCCTTTATCTTTCTTTTTTGTCTGCTAAAATATTAGCATAAGACATAGCGGGCAAGCATCTTTCTTGCAATTGTAAGATGCCAAGATTGAGGGCAAAAGCCTACAAGTTATGTCTGACAGGCAAAAAAATTTGATCTAAAATTTGAAAGAATTTAGATTCCTGGTGGTGTGACTGAGCTCCCCGTACTACCTACTCTAAACTTTTTGATGCAGGAGACCAAACCTGCCTGTTAGGATCACATTTGCAGTTTTATGTTATTTCAAACTAAATGCATCCCTAATAATCCCTTTTCTGATCCTACATGGGCGTGAGATTTTAAAAGATCCTAGAATGACCTTTATTAAAACTTGCTTTGAGTTTTATCCTCTGGATTGCTGAGCATATACACATATAAAGCAATAAATTTCACAGTGATGAATGCATCACCTGTTAAGCTCTGTGTTCTCTCTCATAGGCCAAAAAGTGCTGATTTATTTTCTCTGTTCAATGGATGTTTATTTAGTGTCTATTTCATTCTAGGCACCAGAAATATATAAAATCCATCCAGAATTTGGGCTTATATCTAGTTTCATTAAAGAGTCCTCTTTTGTAAAAATTATGATTAATTATAGTGATTTTTTTATGTGCAGAACCGGGGATTGAACTCAGGCCCTTGCTCTTGCCAGGCAAGCACTTATTCTATGGAGCCATCTCCCTGGCCTCTAACTATAGTAATGTTGACTGAATATTTCACTTTTCAAATGATTAGCTTGGTATTATATGAAATTTAAAGGATATCTTCTGTATAAGATTAAGAATAGAGTTTCTACTGCATTCAATCTCCTAAGAATGGTTCAGAGAGCTTCCAATGAGTAAGTGCATCAAGTTGCTAGCAAGGTTGTGCCTGAGAGGAGATGGGAGCTCTACATAAATAATTCCCCCAGCCACCTCTATAAGGACCCCTCCTTCCATTTGGCGGCTCTGGGGGGTCTATTCTTTATAATAAACTACTGATAAAAAATAGTTTAAAGAATATCATTTGTAAGTGGGAAACATTAAAGTCATATTGAAATTTAAAACCAAGGAATCAATGAATGAGTATTCTAATCTTTAAAAAGAAAGTCTTGTATGAGCAGTTTTTCAACACCTAAGTCTTTGCTGTTTTTCTTTACATTAAATTTAATTCTCATATTTATCAACTAAAGTAGTAGAGATAAGAAGTTCTCCTGACACACCAGAAAAAGTACTTTCATGCATATGTTTCCTTAGAGAGTGTTTTGAGAATCAACAAGTTTGCAAGAAATTTAAACATCTAAGCTCCCCAACTTCACAATCTATCTGTTTCAAACTACTAATCACATTTTTCTTGAGCCCACTCAAAAGTTTCTTCATAAGCACAGTTTTAGGTCTGATTTATGGGGACCAGGATTCGCTCTGCATTTAGGGAGACACCAATTTTTACTTTACTTTCCTCCATGGACACAGCATTCTTGCACTGGTCCTACATATTATCCAGATTCCATAATGCATGGAGCCCTTATAGAGAAAGCTGAGTGTATAATAGCCCTGTGTAAATTTCAAAGAACTAAAGTGGAACCCAAGCACCTGCTAAGTTATTCATAAGTACAGTTCAGAATGCACAAGGTTCGATGTACTATTATTTCCTATCCACTCAGCCTCCTGCTATAATTTGGATCTAGCAGGCTGTGCATGCTACTTGTTAGTCTTTGTATTGACAATATTCTTATAATAAACAGAATGACCTCTGTGAGCATATTAAGGGTTTAGCAAATTATTTGTTTGGTGACACCAGATTATCCTATTGAAATACAAAGCGTCAATGGTGAAAAAATTGTGTTGGAACATAAAAAATGAATATGGTATACTTATATGTGAATGTGTAACTGTGTGTTCCTAGTTATATGACTATTAAATAAGCATGTACATATACTCATATCCATATATATGTTTGTTTTTAGAGTGGTCTATATTCTGAACATTAATGTTGTCTATGTATGTTTCTACTTTTCCTAAAAAGCACATTGATTCTAAGATAAATTGATTTTAAGAAAAACTAAAGATCTACCATCTAAAACTTCTGATCTGAAAGTCTAGGAGTAAAAGCTTCAAGATTTGCTAAGGAAGCTTCACTTAAAAACAATACATTTTCTACATGCTTGGGATAACATAAGGTTATAAAACTATTCAGACTATAACATGTCAACTTTAAAGTAAAAATGAAAAATTTTTTTTAAAAAAAAATAGACAGGGCTGGGGAGAAACTCAGCAGTCTAAATGCCTGTCTGGCAAGCATAAGGACCAGGGTTCAATCCCCAGTACCACATGCAGGGCCAGCCCCACCCCACATGTGCTGAGCTGGCCATCAAGCCTAGGTGTGGTGGCACACATCAGTAATGCCAGGGCTGGAGAGGCTACAACAGGAGGATTGCTAGGAGTCTGAGTTTCATAGTGAGAACCTGTACCAGATACATTAAAAATAATCAATTAACAAAAAGTAGACAACCAGAATTGGTGGTACACCCCTTTAATCCTAGGACCCAAAAGACTGAGGCAGAAGGATTGCCATAGATTCGAGGCCTGCCTGGGATGCATATTGAAATGGATAGATTCCTACATATATATAAGCTTAACAAAGCTTAATAAAGAAGATATAAAAATTCTGAAAAACCCAGTATCAGTGAATGAAATTGAAAATGTAATAATAATAAAAACTACTAACAAAGAAAATCCCAAGTCTTGACGAATTCACAGCTCAATTGTACAAGAAATTTAGTGAGGACCAAAAGCCAACTTTTCTCAAACTCTTCAGTGAAATTGAAAGGCAAACAATTATTCCAAACTCATTCAGGGAGGCAAGTATTACCAAAACCAGAGTAAGACTCAACCAAAACAGAGAACTATGGGTCAATCTCCCTAATGAATACAGGCTCAAAATTTTTCAATAAAATACTCGAAAATAGAAGGCAGCAAATCAAGAACATTATTCATCACAACCAAGTCAGATTCATCCCAAGAATGCAGGGATGGTTTAATATACACAAAACCATAAGTGTAATACACCACATCAACAAAGACAAGAATAACATGATCATCTCAATAGATGCAGAAAAAGCTTCTTACAAAGTCCAATACCCATTCATGATAAAAACACTACAGAAAGTTGGAATAGATGGCCTTTACCTCAACCTGATAAAAGCCATCTATGACAAATCAACAGCCAAAATCATACTAAATGGAAAATAAAAGTCTTCACATTTAAAATCAAGAACAATACACGGTTGCCCTCTGTCACCACTCTCATTCAATATAGTTCTAGAAACATTAGCTAAAGCAATTAGACAAGAGAAAGAAATTACATGAATAATGATTGGAAAGATAGAAGTGAAATTATCATTAACTGCAGATGACATGATATTGTACATAGAAGACCCCAAAAACTCCACTAAGGGACATGTACATTTAGTGACCACATTCAGAAGCATAGCAGAATACAAAGGCAACACTCAAAAATCAATAACAAACAATGAACAAACCAAGAGAGAAATTATGGAAATCATGCCTTTCATAGTAACACAGAATAATAAAATACTTAGGAATCAATCTCACAAAGGAAGTAAAAGATTTGTATGGTGAAAATTATAGTACTCTAAAAAAAAAAGGAATCAAAAAAGATTTCAGAAAATGGAAAGATATTCCTTGCCCCTGGATAAGAACCAACATCATGAAAATGGCCATACTCCCAAAATTTTTATACAGATTCAGGGCAATTCCAATTAAAATTCTATTACTATACCTCACTGATCTAGAAATAAACATTACTAAAATTCATCTGGAACCAGAAGAGACCTACAATAGCAAAAGCAATCCTGTGTAACAAAGGAAAGGACAAAGGTATCACAATCATGGACTTGAAATTATACTACAAAACTACAGTGATAAAATCAGCATGGTACTGGCAAAAATAAACTAGATCTGGGGATTAATGGAATAGATTAGAAGATGTAGATGTAACTACAAGCACACTCATCCACCTTATCTTTGATGAGGAAACCAAACATAGTCATGGAAATACATACAGCCTCTCTAATAAATGGTGCTAAAAAATTGGCATTCCACGTGCCAAAAAAATAGACCCATGCCTATCAACATGCACAACACTACAGTCAAAAGGGATCAATGATTCAAATATTAAAACTGAAACACTAAATCTTCTGGAAGATGAAGTAAGTAGAAACCTTAAAGACATAGGGGTAGGTAAAGATCTCATGAACAAAAACCCAACTGCATGATAAATACTTCAAAAAATCAACAATTGGGATCTCATCTTATAGAAAAGTCTCTGCACGCCAAAAGAAAACAGCAGCAGAGTAAAAAGAACTCCCATGTGTTGGAAAACAATTATGTCAGACTGTCCTTCAGAGAAAGTTCTCCTATTAAGAATATATAAGGAATTTTTTAAAAAATCAGTCCTCTAAAATTCAAAGACCCAATCCAAAAATGGGCATCTGGGATGAATACACACTTCACAAACAAAGAGATACAAAGGCAAATAAATATATGAAAAAACGTTCAACATTATAGGTCTTTCAAGAGATGCAAATTAAAACAATGCTGAAATACCATCTTATGCCAGAAGAATGGCTATCATCAAATTTGATATTTTTTTTATCACCAATAACAAATGCTGGAGAGGCTGTGACAACAAAGGAACCCTTCTCTGTTGGTGGGAATGCAGGTTGGTTAAAAACATTATGGAAACCATTATGGAGATCCCTGGAAAAGATAGGAATGGAGGTCCCATTCAAGCCAGATATTCCCCTCCTATGTATTTTTCCAAAAGAACTGAAATCATCATGCTGCGGTGATAAATTGCACCCATGTTTATAGCAGCACAATTTGTCATCACTGAATCTTGGAAACACCCCAATTGCTCATAAACTGAGGAATTGATTAAAAAAGATATGGTATTTTTACACATCGAGTATTATTTAGCCATAACAAAAGATAAATTTGAGGGTTTGTAGATAAGTGGATGCACCTAGAGACTCTAATGGTAAGTGAAATAAATCACATGTACAAACATCGTATTATCTCGCTAGTGTGAGAATCTGAAAGAGTAATTAAAATCTAAAAGGTACAACAGATACTGTTAAAGGGAAAGAATTTGTTCAATGGGAAGGAAAAACTGAAATGAAGAAAAAGACAAGTGAAAAAAGGGAAAAATATATTTAGCTATATATGCACAATAGTTTGAATAATTATATTGTTGATTTCTTCTGGTCTTTTGAGGGAAGTAGTTAATGCTTAAATTTTTTTTCTCTCTTTTTTTCCCTCTTTTGAATTTCTTGTAACTTCTTTACTATTGTTATTTTTTTAAATTTTCTTTAAATGAATCTTGCACATTTATATCTGGTAATCTGATCAACTGAGTTGAAGATAGTAATATGTAATATAGCAACCATTGTTAATTTCCCATTACTGTGTTTAGTGAAATCTTGTATCATTTCTAATGTGTTTTCTACCTCTATTGTGTATTCTTTAAAAATATCTTTGCACTGTATCTTGTTCTGCAGGTGTTCTTCCAATCAAGCAAACATTTATAATCAATTTTAATTTGATAAATGAGCAATATCTTGCAATACAGTAGTAGATGATGCTGAACATCATAGTATGACAACTGAGCCAATGGTTCTCCCCCAATCCCCACAGGATTTTAGGTGATCATCTCCCAACAGAAAGAAGTTATGGAGGAGATCTTTTTGTAAAAGGAAGAAGATAAAAAGGTGGAAGAAGCTGTCACCTCAAATGAGCTTAGGTGTCCAAAATAAGAAAACAGTGCAAAATTTTGTAGAAAATTATCGTCCATGAAAGGCTATAACAGTGTGAGCGATGAATCTATTTAACAACAATGCAATACCACATTTCCATCAAATCTTCAAAAAGAGGAAAATACAAGTGTCCTTGGACAATTTCCTTGCTAAACCTGCTCAAAAATAAAAGATTCTATTGAACCAATAAATCACAGTGATTCTGTTAGTGACAGTGAAATTAAATCTGCACAAAAACTCTCTTCATCATCTTTCTCACACTAACCACAAAGGTTTTCAAGTGTAAGTAAAGGTTAAGGTTTATTTTTCTTCATACTTTGTATTTCTTTTAATATTATTATAATATTACCGTAATGCAATCATTTTATATGAATACTTCTGGGTTGTGGAAAAACCTGAGCTTGTATTAATTCTTCTGGGAAAATTCACTTTGGTTTACAAGTTCTTTGGATTACAAGCATGATTCTAAAATAAATTATGCTCACCAAGCAAGATTACCATTCAACTTTAAAGAATTTTGTAGGAAATATAAAGGTAGGAGAGTTATTACAGGCATACATGCCATCCTCTCCCACTCTTAACACACAAATAGATGGAGATCTACCCTACTGAAAAAGCACGTTCAACAATCACAAGCAAATGAACATTAGGGAAGAGACTATGAAGAATTTCCAAATTGAAAATATAAAAGAAAAAAGTTAAAGAAAACAGTTAAAATATTTCTTCATTCAATTCACCATATATTAGCATAGTCTGTTATAGATTTAAAAGAGAAAAAATTAGATTTTGCTTTGGTATGAAGTATCTGGTTAAAACATGCATAGTTGAACTTGCTAGCTTCCTCTCCAGAACAAAGCATACACATACACACCCTCAGAATAAACCTGACCAAGATGGTATATACACCCATGATGCAAGCTAATACTACTATAATTACTTCAAGATAGCTTTTCCAGTGATGACTAATCCATACAAATGGGCAAGATGAAACCTGTTTCTATCCATTCTTTCCATCAAATAAATTCATGAAATTAATAAAACAGTGTCACTACCTTAGCAATTAGCGATTCTTAACTCAGAAGAAAAGGTAAAAGAGTAAGATGCTTTCCCTAAAGCAATAAAATATGAAAACTTTACTGTAGACTTTTGAATGCTGCCATGTTGGAGATGGCATATTTTCCCTAGAAAATGGATAATTCTGTGATATTGCTATTACTTTAGCTCAGACTATGTATACTATAGTAACAATTCTCATCATTGATTGAAATGACTTTGTTTTATATGTCCCTTTATATAAAACCATATTTTCAGACTAATTAAGAATATATGAGTATCAAGAAGGTATGATATCATTTGAGCAATCCAAACATTTCACTATATATCTTAGTTTTGATAAAAGATTGATAGGCTGAGCACTAAGGGCCAGTTCCTAAATTGTCAGTTCCTTTCACTCCTGGTATCAACATGTCTGAAGAATAAGTATGAAATAACTTATCAAAACATTAAGTATTGACATATTCAAATAAAATTATTTATTGAATCAAATTTCATAGAGAAAATTATAGGATTATATAAATATTTGATAAACGAGAAGACTTCCTGGAGACATTCTAAACCACAACAGTAGAGAAGAAAATCAAGGGCAAAAAGAGCCTGATTTCTTTTCTTTTTCTTAATTTTAAAAAAGAAAAACAACAAAAGCAGTGATACAAAATTTCCAAACAAGATAGTAGGAGAGTAACAATGGTTAGATCCATTTCCATGCCTATATATTCAATCTGAGCAACTTCTTTGAAGATAATAACAAACAACAATTTTTAAATACCACACAACTCTTCTCCATTATTGGTGTTAGCTTGCATTCTTCTATACCCATAGAGTATGCTTTTCAATGTTAGGGTCAACATTTAATACTCTAATTAGTACCAGAGCATGCACATGTTATTCTAGTTAACATTTATTACAACCATGTTATAGAAGATAGCAGTCCCATTATATAGACAAGAAAAATAAAACTCAGTGTAGAACTAGCTTGACTCAAACTGCTAAGAAGTCATGGAAAAGGCAGGCATTTATTTGATGGCTTCCATGAGCCCAGGATACTGAATGGTGCTGCAGGAAAAATAAAAAATTGTAAGCAATTATACTTGAAATCCATATAAAATTAAGAAATTATGGTAGTTGTGAAAGAGCAAGAGAGATATTCAGAGGTAAGCCCTATTAGTGTTTTTGCCTCTCTGTTTTCTCTAAAAACATCTGGTTTTTGTCAGCCCAGTTCTAAATTTATGACACTGGAATGAGAAAATAGAGAAGAAAAGATATGGCTTGATAAACTAGGAGAAGGGGTGGCAACAAAAGAACCAAGAGGAGGGAGGACCAGGATTTTGAAGAAGGTTTTACAAAGAGTTTTGTTGGAATTTTCAATTAGCTTTGAAATGGAAGACTACCAGACAATGGCTTTGGGCTAGAAATTCCATACTTAGTGTTGTACAATGAACAGTTATATGGTTTGGAATTTTTTAAATAATTTCTTGTATCAGATATGTTTATGTCACATGACAGCAGAGTAGGGAAGCAAGTATTCCCAATGGTCATATGGATTACATAGCAATTATAATTAGCTTTTTAAAGATTCTTAAAACACTATCTTGGGCTGGTGAGATGGCTCAGTGGTCTAAAGCACCTACTTAGAACAAGCTCAGCTAAGCAAATCCCCCAGCACCACATGCCAACCAGCCCCTCCCCCTGGTGGGCTGGGCTGGCCACACACACACAC
>NW_004524742.1:2705302-2712588 GCF_000260255.1 Octodon degus
GAGAGCAACTTTCCAGTGTCTTTGCAATGGGTCTCTAACTTCAGCAATGTTGGGACCTATTGTATTGAACCCTATATTATTTTATTTACTTATTTATTTATTATGTATTTAATACAGGGTCTCACTATGCAGTTTGGAATCATAGTGATCCTCTTGTTTACAGCCTCCTGAGAGCTGGGATTAAATGCACCACCATGCTGGCTCTCAGTGGCTGGCTCAGTGTGCCTGGGGCAGGGCTGGCATGGTCCCTGTACTTGCCTAAGCAGGTTTTTAGTCCACTGAGCTATCTCCCTGGCCCTTTGAATTTTGTATCTGGTTAAAATATTACTTTGTAATGAGGGGAGTATTAGCACATTATGAGTTCTAGTTACAAAAGTGAGTTTACCACACACAGTTCCTACCTACAAATTCTATTAAGGAAAGTGCTTTGGTAAGAAAGAAAATGAGTCTTAAGTCATGTGAGCCACAAAACATGAAAAACAAAAAAATAATAAAAATTCAGTAAAGAAAAATAACTATGAGCCATAAAACACAATACTAATTAATATTTTATGCTTAAAAAGTAAAATAAAAATTTTAAAATCATGACAAATGAAAGCATATTACAGATTAGAGGAAAACTTAATACATTAAGAAAAGTTCATGTATATAAACCCTTCAGAGGACACTTTCTCACTGTTGGAACAAAATACACATCTTAAGGAAGAGATGTTTATTTGGTTCCATTTCAGAGAGTTCAGTCCATAATTAGCAATCTCCAGTGCAGAACTGGCATGGCAGAAGGGCACACAGAAAACAGCTGCTCAACCTGTAGCAGCCAGAAAGCTAAGCAAGAAAGGAGACCCCTGCGATAAGAATGTACCCTTCTATGTCGTATTCCAGCGAACTACCTCCTCCAGCTAGGCTCAATTTCTAAAAGCACAATGAACTATGAACTAAAAAATGATTAATCCACTGGTAACTACAGCCTTCTCATAATACAGTTGCCTTTCAAAAGCCCCAACTCTGAACACATGAGAATGTTGGGAAATATCTCTACACCACAACATTCCACCTTGACCCCAAAAGATTCCTGCCCATCTCATTGTGTGAAATACATTTAATCCATCTCTAACAGATTTAACTATACTCAAAAGTCCAATTCTAAAGTGTCCTCTGTACTTAAGGCAAATTCTTAACTGTAAGCCCCTGTCAAAATAAAAAAAAGAAGGAAAGAAAGTTAAATCCCTCCAATACACAATGGTACATTTTAAACATTCGCATTCTAAAAGAAAGAATTATGGGATGGAAAGGAATACCAAACCAGAGGCAGGTTATGGCAAGATGGAAGTTCCAAAGGGCTTGGAGAGCCCTATTTCTAATACTTGTGAGTTGCATTTTTATCTTTAGTTTCCACATTTCAAGGTCAGCGATGTCGCATTTTAAATATTCGGAAATAGTTGTGGTAATTGAAATAGTTAAAGAGAAAAACCTTCAGAAGGTTTTGTGTAACTGCTGCTTGATAGAGGAATAAAGCAATTGGAATGAATTTCTGTATACCTCATTTATTGCAATCAGCAAATAAGTCTGTTATTTAATGATAGTGATTATAAACAGCAGAATTTTATTACAGAAAAATATTCATTATATAACTTTTTTATTCTTACCATGCCTTAAATTCAAGTTACGTGAAAAGCAATGGACAGTTTTTTAATGGGTCAGCAGCCTGTGTCACAGGAAAAATGCAAAAAGTAATAAATTATCTAGTGCATCAAAGAACAGAAAATTCATGCAGTAAGATTATAAAACATGTGGGAAATGTGGTCTTAAATAAGACTGGGACTTACATAAATTTGGAATTTTTAGACTGAGATTTTGAAGTAGAAAAAAATCTAATATGAGCAGATTTTAGTTCACCTTTACTTCAAAATGACATTTCTTTCTCATACAGATTAGAACTGGAATTTCAAGAATATATATAATTAATCCTTTTCAGAGTCATATACATGAATTCTATTTGTTCATATTATATATTTAACTTCAAAATCTTCCGAGTTTAATTTCTGAAAAGAAAAAAATTTTTTTTCAGGACCAGGATTGAACTCAGGCCCTTGCGCTTTCCAGGCAAACACTTATTCTACTGGGCCATCTCCCCAACTCCAGAAAAATTAATAAACATGTAGCAAAAAGGCAAATATCAGATTTAATTTTGTCATGAATCAGCTCAAGTCATTTTGACAAAATTGAACTAATTTTAGCCTTTTGCATATTGATCCCATACAAGAAGCACAAGAAAGACTACCAGTATTTATATCTACTCAATGAACTACTAATTCATTACTTGCTACTCTAAGAAATGGAATTAGCATGAAATTCAGGGTACATTCAAATGCAAGAACAGCAGCAAGAGATTGGGTCTTGTTTAGCAATCCTTTCTCTCATGCTCTTTAGCTTCCTGTTACAATACAGAGTGACAAAGTTAGATGAAGAAAAGAACTATAATAGAAATGAAAACCTTTATTTGTGTTTTGTTCATTAGTAAACAAGGCACTTTGCAGTTAAACATTAAATTAATGGTAATAAAACATAACCGAGTCTAATCATTTTCAAGAAAGGTCAAGAATTGGTTCACTTAGCCCATTTGAAGCTTATGTTCATGCTGTTTGGCTATTGTTTCCTGACAGGTAAGGAATATGTACAGACCCACGCTATGGTCAGCAGACCCTTCAGTTGTTGTCTTTCCAGAGTCAATTTGCCATAATAGCTACTACACATTTTTCTAGCTTGTAATATTTTTTATTTTACTGAGTCTACTATATCCAATTATATGTCATTTTAAAGATAGTCTAGGGAAACTGAACATAAAGATCTAAATAAAGAATCATCAGTAGTAGCTTTTATTTCAGAATGTAAGAACAATGGAAAGGCATGTTGATAATGTACAATTTCATCTCTGAGACATGATTTTCTGCCTTCATGTGATCAAAAGCAAAACAAGCTTACTTATATTAATATAGGCCATTTTCTATCTCAGCCTTAAGCTATTTCAACCTCAGGCTTCCTATTTTCAAAGACATTGGGTCTTAAGGGAAATGCTGCATTTTAAGCTACTATGTCAAATTGATCAATTTAAAAATATATCTACCTATGATGCATAGCTGAAGTAAAAGTCCAAAAGAAAAAAATAGCATTGTTGGAATCTAGGTAAATAACCCCAGTAGAATAACATTTTGGGTTAACATAAAAAGATTTAAGTAAAAAAATTTCAACTTTGAAAGTTTCTAAACAGGAGCAATAAAAAAATAATTTCTCTGTCTCTCTCCACCATCCCCTTTCACTCTCACAAGCCCACATAAGATTTTACTCTAAATAGTATTACCAGGTTTTAATTGTGAAGAAACAATTTGAAGTTGTAGCATTGTTATGTAATTCATGGTAAAAATTCATAATAGTATCATTCTCATTATTAGGCAATAGCTGCACATTTCTAGGGCTGGCCAGATAGCTCAGTGGAGTAAAGCACCTGCTTAGGCAGAGCACAGTGGCCCAGGTTCGCTCCCCTGTGCACAGTGCCAGCCATGCCCCCAGGGTGCGCTGAGACAGCTATTGAGACTGGGTGTGGTGGCTCAAGCCTGTAATCCCAGTGCTTGGGAGGCTGAAAACAGGAGGATCACTATGAGTCTGGTCTGTGTAGTGAGACCCTGTAGACCCTGTACTAAATACATAAAATAAAAAAAAAATAACTACACATTTCAGATTATGGAGGAAGCATTTCTGCATCTTTAAGAAACCAGAGCAGAATTATTTCCAGTTATCATCAAATATAGAAAGCCTTGTTGAAAAGAGAGACATGTAAGGAACAGGAAGGAAGGAAAGAAGGAAGGAAGGAAGGAAGGAAGGAAGGAAGGAAGGAAGGAAGGAAGGAAGGAAGGAAGGGAGAGCCAGAAATCTAATTGAAACTAGAGGGAGGGAATACAAGATTAAATTTTCAAAATACACATGACTGAATGTTAACAAATTTTAAAGACCATTCTGATCATTTAAATGAGTAAAGGGTTTTGTAATTAGAAGTACTAACTCAGCAAAAAATAGGGAGGTCAGCATAGTACAGAATTACCAGGAAAATAAATTTAATTCATATTTATTCTCAAATAAGTTAAGGTTCATTACATACTTTAGAATGCTTATCATATTAAATTTCAGAATCAATTCCCTGATATCTACATATCACTAACATATTGATGTGCATACCTATAATCCCAGTACTTGAGAGGCTCAGGCAAGAGAATCTCTGTGAGTTCAAAGCTGGCCTGGGCTACAAAGTGTCTTAAGGTTAGCCTGAACTGCAGAGTAAGACCCTGTCCCAAAAAGGCTAAAAAAATATATAGATAATATATATCACATCTTTACCCACTCTAAATTTTGTGGGTTTGTTTTCCTATATCATACTCTCACATAATAAAATATATATCACATTACGTTTACTTGTTTTATATTTTGTAATTATCTTTTTGTTTGTTTTAAGATCTTCCCTTTTTATTCTAAAGAGCATAGGAAAATAATAGATAAAACATTAAAAATGATACACAATTTCAAAAACAAACCCAAGACAATCAATATTCATCACGGGCTGTTATAGTTCACATTGCTGTCTTCAGTATAGTTGCTCAAATTACCAGACATAAGCACATGGAATGGGGAAAAGTAAAAATTTTAAGCATTAACTGCTACCTGTGTGTATACTTACATATCTTCTGAAAATATTTTTCTAAGTTTTTCTATATATTATAGACCAGATTGCAAGTATTCATCATGCATGTGATTTTTATGATCTCACTGAGTTATTTCTCAATATTACTTGTTACAAACATTTCTCAAGACTTTTGATAATAAAATCAAGAATCATGTACCCAAGATTTTTTTAAGCAAGCTATTGATAAATTTACATACTATCTTCTCCATAGTCTCATCAAAATTACATAGTATAATTCTTTAAATTTTTTAGTTAGTGCTTATATTTAATCAATATTAATTGCCTGTATCTCTGAATGACTACTTTTTTTTTTTTTTGGTAGAACTGGGGATTGAACTCAGGCCCTTGTGCTTGCCAGGGAAGCACTTATTCCACTGAGCCATCTCCCCAGCCCCTGAGCAACTACTTTGAAGATAATAATGTGCAATTTAATAACCATTGTTCATTTCCTATCATCTTGTTTTGAAATTTTGTATGTTTTCTCTTTAAAATAAAAGTGTATTCTAAATTTTTTAAAGAGAGAAATACAAAATGGATACTTATTGTTTTAATCTTTATGTCTTGTGCTCCTCATAAAGTTAAACATTTCTTTGTTTACTGATTCTATTTTCTCCAGGATGAACGACCTCTCCATATCCTCTGTCCATTTGGCTATCTGGAATCTGATCGTGTGTGTGTGTGTGTGTGTGTGTGTGTGTGTGTGTGTATTTGTTTTTAATTTTAAAGAGCAAAAAAAAAAATCCAAAAACAAACAACAAGAACAAAGACAATAACAAAGCACATAAAACAATAAAATGGTACAGAATTTCAAAACAAGTATAAAAAGTAATAATGGTTGTAATATCATATATTGTTATCATCAAATTTGTTTTCAGTTACCAGGATTAGGCATGCAAAGTTGGTCAAACTGTGCTTCTTTAAATAAACTTTCGATAACTTGGCCCTTTTGACTTCCTTCTACACTAAAGCTAGTTGACTCTTCTGCTTCTGACCCTCGCTTACGGTGCACATATTCATGAGCCCAGGCACAACTACCTTATGCTCAGGATGATCCTCTTACAGTTAATTGTTTTTCCATTCTAAATTATTCAAGAGACCATGCCTTTTGGGAGGAGAGGTTTATCATTCGGTACATGATTCCAACTCATGTAATTAAATTCTGTTAATTGGGGCTAGTCTCACAGAGCTCCTGTGGGACAGGATTCTCTGGGACTGAGGTTTATTTTGGTCACTCAGAGACAGTGTGTTCCATGTGTGGGCAAAGGAATACTTTAGCATTCCTCGTCCCTTAACAATTATTTAAAATGGTGTATTTACATTTTTTCACATATTTTCAGCCCTTCCATTCCAAGACAGAAAGTTTGTAGTTCAGCAGAGAGGAAGGTTCACACAGCCTTCAAACAAGAGTTGCATAGGACATAACAGAATGAGAACAAGCGGGTGCCTCAATGCAGTAAGAGCAGAGGAGGTGCCTCTTCCCCCTCGTGCTCTTATCCAGATACACCTGGAGCACAGGACGACTTTCTCTGGGGAAGACTTCCAGCAATATAAGTAAAGGAAAGATTGTGTACACTTATGAAACCTTAGAATGAGAATTTCTACTTATGTCATTGCAATAGAAGGGTCCCACAGAGCCCTTTTTGTAAAATCAAGGAATTTGCACTACGGGTTGTAGCTATACTCCTTAATCTGGCTCCCATGCAGAAACAAGATTGCTGCAATGAGGAAAAAATGAATATTTACCATAAGCTTTCTGTGCCAAGAATGTTAAGCCTGCAGGCAGAAAAAGAAAATTAAAGAAGAAAGCAGAATGGTGAGTAGTAAGTACATGGCAAAGCTGTGTAATCTGAAGGTAGAGACAAGTTTTGCAAACGGTAAAGACCTGCGTACACATACAAGATTTATGAACAATCACAATAGCATCCTCTACTGTTTCATTCATGAACAACTTATGCTATCCCCCTTTGCTAGTTTCTTAAATTTGTGAAGGATCTGCTAACATACCTTTTTACCAAACATTTTCATGCATTATATTAATAGGTTTGTCAACAGGAAAACATAATGAATCTAATAGAAGTGTGAGAAATTTACTAAAAATTTGAGCATCTCCAAATCCTGATCAGTACTATGTTACTTGTATTCCAATAAACAAAGAACCACAGCATCACTTAATTCATATGGCTCATTTGTCAAAACTATCTTTGTTCCATTACCATATTATCTAGCATTAAAGATAAGACATTTTATTTTATTATGTTTAGACCTCTTTTGATAAATAAAAACAAGGTTCTTGGAGAAGGAGGAAGAAAACTGATTATATAAGTGACTTTATAGCTGTTATTAAAACATGTTTATTCAAATTAGGTTTAGTCAAATAGCTCAGTGGATTAAAGCACCCACAAGCAGGCGCAGGAGCCAGGGGTTCAATCCCTGGGCCTGCCGTACCAGCCCCGCCCTGGGGTGTGCTGAGACATTGGGCGTAGTGGCGCACACCTGTAATCCCAACTCATAGGAAGCTGCAAACAGGTGGGTCACTATGAGTCCGGTCTAGTAG
>NW_004524742.1:2725598-2764400 GCF_000260255.1 Octodon degus
ATAAATTCATGATATAAGTTCTTAAATTATAAGAGTCATTAGTTATAGTGAAGATTTTTATGTTAACTTATATTACAGATAACTTCAAAAGTTACTCAAAAGGTTGTTGAAATGGAGCTTTTATTGGGGAATTAAAATAGACTTTTTGTGTGCACCTTAGCCTTTTATAAAGTTATTTACCACAGTTTTGCTAATATGTCTCTTAAAATTTTCCTTAAGCTTGGGAATTCAAGTAGCAGCTATAAAATTAAAACTCTTGTTGGTGTTTGTGTTGTTTATCCTTAACAAATCTGATAGCTTCATGCCTAGAGCTGGGCAAACAACCTGAAGCCTTTCAGTTACTCCCTAAGCAGGCTGCTAGCTCCACTCCAACCTTCATTCTGTAGAGGAAGCGACTTCCTCCGTATCATTTCCACACTTGCAAAGATTTAACATATAGGATTACCATAGAACAGCAGGAAAAAAATCTGATTTTTCCTTTTTCCTTTTCCTTTTTTCTTTCTTTCTTTCTTTCTTTCTTTCTTTCTTTCTTTCTTTCTTTCTTTCTTTCTTTTTTCTTTCTTTCTTTGCATGTTTTATTCTTCTCAGAGTAGTGAAAATGATTTTTTATGGCTCTGAAGTTGCAAGGGTCAGATAGATTTAAAAACCTAGGGCTGGCCAAATAGCTCAGTGGATTAAAGCATCTGCAAGCAGGCACAGGGGCCAGGGGTTCAATCCACCAGCCTGCCGTGCTAGCCGACCTCCATGGCACAGTGAAATGGCAATTGAGAGAGTGTGGTGGTGTGCTTCTGTAATCCCAGAACTTGGGAGGCTGTAAACAGGGAATCATTATGAGTCCGATCTAGTAGTGAGACCCTGAACACCCTGTAGACCCTTCCTTAAAATACAAAGAAAAATTAAAAATAAAAACCTAGCACTTTTCCACAATCAGATATCCTTCTTCCAAAAACATACTTTCAGTGTTATTACTGATAACACCACTGCTGATGGTAATGATGAAAACCGGTTAATTGTGGGTATGCTAGGCTAGTGATTTTTACACTTTCAAGTTTTATGAACCTGACAATAAATCAACAATAAAATTTGGGAAACTGTTAATAGTTGTGTTGGCTTTTCATATTCTTCTTTTTGTTTTCCTATATAGAGTAACTTTCATAAACAGTTACTGTGCATTATTACCTTTGTATCATGAAAAGACAACTTGACACCAAAGTAATAAGAAGAATTACTGAATAAAATGGAAGCTTTTATTAAATTGAATAAATTCAAATTAATAAAATGCTCACTAATTTGTTTTTCTTTTTTGTCAGCCCAATATAATCCCCATCACTGTACCAGTTTATATTTACTGAAGGTATGATGATATGCCCAGTGATGGGAATGATGCAGTTCCTTTAACTAGTGATGGTAACTGTCCCCTACACATACACTTCCTTCTTCTTTCTCTTCTTCTTCAACTTCTCATTTTCCTTCTTCCCTTTCCCCTTTTCCCTCTGCTCTCCTTCTCCTCTTTCTTCTATTTGTAATCCATTTTGCATTGGTGCTTTGGGGCCTAGAAAGTATTACTACAACCACTCACTAACCTGTTTCTTCTTGGTTAGCAACAAAGCCAGGAAGAATTTGGGTGACTTTTCGAATTCACTCATTCAGTGCTTTCACTTTGTAGACATATTATTCAGCTTGATCATTGTTGGGACATGGTACTCAGCACCCACAACTTATAGAAGGAGGAATTTTATTTGGCTTGCAGTTCTGGAGATTCAGTCCATGGGGATGTTGTTTCCAAGGAAGAAATATATGAGAGAGAAAAGCTGCTTGCCTTAACCAGGAAGCAGAGAGAAGAAAGGTATCATGGAGGAAGACACATCCTCAAAAGGTACACACAGCGCCAGGTCAGGCTTGACTCTTAATAGCACCTTTAGCTCTGAACTCATCAGTGGTGTGATACATTGAGAAGTAGCTAGTGGGCCTAGCATCTAATTGCCTCATCAAAGTTCTACCTTTGAATTCTCAAGACTTCCTGGAGACATTCTAAACCACAACAGTAGAGAAGAAAATCAAGGGCAAAAAGAGCCTGATTTCTTTTCTTTTTCTTAATTTTAAAAAAGAAAAACAACAAAAGCAGTGATACAAAATTTCCAAACAAGATAGTAGGAGAGTAACAATGGTTAGATCCATTTCCATGCCTATATATTCAATCTGAGCAACTTCTTTGAAGATAATAACAAACAACAATTTTTAAATACCACACAACTCTTCTCCATTATTGGTGTTAGCTTGCATTCTTCTATACCCATAGAGTATGCTTTTCAATGTTAGGGTCAACATTTAATACTCTAATTAGTACCAGAGCATGCACATGTTATTCTAGTTAACATTTATTACAACCATGTTATAGAAGATAGCAGTCCCATTATATAGACAAGAAAAATAAAACTCAGTGTAGAACTAGCTTGACTCAAACTGCTAAGAAGTCATGGAAAAGGCAGGCATTTATTTGATGGCTTCCATGAGCCCAGGATACTGAATGGTGCTGCAGGAAAAATAAAAAATTGTAAGCAATTATACTTGAAATCCATATAAAATTAAGAAATTATGGTAGTTGTGAAAGAGCAAGAGAGATATTCAGAGGTAAGCCCTATTAGTGTTTTTGCCTCTCTGTTTTCTCTAAAAACATCTGGTTTTTGTCAGCCCAGTTCTAAATTTATGACACTGGAATGAGAAAATAGAGAAGAAAAGATATGGCTTGATAAACTAGGAGAAGGGGTGGCAACAAAAGAACCAAGAGGAGGGAGGACCAGGATTTTGAAGAAGGTTTTACAAAGAGTTTTGTTGGAATTTTCAATTAGCTTTGAAATGGAAGACTACCAGACAATGGCTTTGGGCTAGAAATTCCATACTTAGTGTTGTACAATGAACAGTTATATGGTTTGGAATTTTTTAAATAATTTCTTGTATCAGATATGTTTATGTCACATGACAGCAGAGTAGGGAAGCAAGTATTCCCAATGGTCATATGGATTACATAGCAATTATAATTAGCTTTTTAAAGATTCTTAAAACACTATCTTGGGCTGGTGAGATGGCTCAGTGGTCTAAAGCACCTACTTAGAACAAGCTCAGCTAAGCAAATCCCCCAGCACCACATGCCAACCAGCCCCTCCCCCTGGTGGGCTGGGCTGGCCACACACACACACGCACACACGCACACACGCACACACACACACACAATAAATAAATAAATAAATAAATACATAAATAAAACACTATCTTACAGAGTCCACCAAAGATAGGATTTAAAATCGTAGAAGTAGAGGACTAATAATGTTTTGTTTTTTTCCAGGATTCTGCAATTAAAAAAGAAAAGATCAAGATTATAACTTCAGTTTTTAGAAATCTAAACCCAACATATTCTGCTACCATATAGAACACAGCATGTGAGATGATCAATAAAAAATATAAGAAAAGATGCCATTGAACCTAGGTGGGCCCATACCACAGATCTTTGTCCAATGGTTGAATAAATGAGCGCAAAAATGTGCAGCATGCCAATGCACTGCAGGGGTTCACATGGGGACACAGACCCACTGAGCAGAGGCTGTCAAATAGGCAAGAGAGGCATCTCAAGCAAGGCACTGGATGCTGACAGCAGGCAGTTTTATAGAAGAAACAAGAGGTCACTTTGAGAGACACGAGGAGTTTGGGACGTAAAGTTATTAGTGGTAGAAACCGAAAAGCTATTTGCAGCCTGATTGAGGATCTTAGAGCTGGCATGAGAACAAAAAGGGGTCCACTGAACTTTATTTGCTCTTTTTTATTTATTAGAAGAAAATCTATGTTAGTAATTCCAATCCAGTGTGGTATACTGGATCTAGGAAGGTAGGGCAGCTCAGTTGGCTGCCACCCGAGAGCCCTCATATATTAGCTCTGAACCCTTTGCCTCCACATCCCAAATCTGCATCTTTTCCTCTCCATGGTTCTTCTATTGTCTACTGTATTGTTGGAATAAATAGAATTTATGTCACTACATTTTTATATGCTTCGGGTTTTCCTTACTCTCCTCACTTTAGTGTCAAACTTGCTCAAGTCTCATTTCTCCTTCAGGACCAAGGTCAAGAACTACATTAACACTTATCCCTGCCTCTGATTTGTTGCCTTTTTTTAGATGCATTTTCTACTTCTTGTCAGATAAACTCTTACAGCACTTTCTAGAAAATTAGGCTTCCTTCATTGAAAACTCACATTTCTTCTGAGGTCCAATCTCAAGTACATTTACCTGTCACAGAACTTGAGCTGATGAGCTAATAATTGGTACTAATGTATGGTGACTAGAAGAGATGATGCATTAATGGGTTATGTAACCTTAATGAACTGGTAGAATTCTGGCCAATAGGGTAAAACTAAACAAAGCAGCAGATTGTAAAACTAAGGCTCCTCACCTGAGTTGGAATGATCTTTGAATTTGAATTAAAGCTTTTCCATTTTTTTATTAACAACATTTAGGGCAAGTTCCTGAACTTCTCAACGTCTCAATTTTTTTTATATGAAGATCAATTTTAATAACAGTTACCTCTGACAGTTTTATAAGGATTAAAATAAATATTGCATATAAAGTGAAAATAATATTGGCACATAGTAAGTTCTTCATAATTTTTATCTATTATCTTAAGTATTGAAAGAAAAGAAAAGCAATAAAAATATATGAACCTTTTGTTCGAAGAGTACCAGGTTTTAGGAAATAATTGATGAGTTCAACAGAGGATAAGTAGAGATAGAGAAGACCAAAGACAGAAAAGTGAAGCAACAAGGCCAAAATGTTAAAGTACAGACAGATACCTATAATTGGGCCTAGGGAGAGAGCTCAACAGCAGCACAGCACCTTCCAGGTGCACGTGAGGTCATGAGTTTGATTGCCAGTACCCCCACACCCAAAAAGAAGAACAGAAGATCAGACAGATGAGTTGCTATCTTTTGTCCTGGGTAACATTTGGTGGCTATGTTTATAATTTAAAATTTCTTAATATATTGAAAATGTGCCAGTCTTATGGAAAACCCACTACTATTATGGACTACTGGACTATATTGGAATTGTTTGCTGAATTCACACACCTACAATATTTAAATGACTATGGAATACCCTTCTCTGACAAAACTAAACAAAAAAGGGGGATACAAATGAAAAACCATTTTGTATCTATATATTCAAAATAGTTAGGATATATATACAGCTGCATTATCTTAATTTAATGAATAGAGAGATTTGTTCTAATAGTGTTTGTGGACAGGATATCATGTCTGCATCTTGTACAATGAATAACCACTAAGACAACAATATGCAATATATTAGTTATTGAAACTGTGCTGGTTATTGGTTTTGAAACTGTCTCATTGTTATTTGTTTCTCAAAAAAATATTTTAAAAATATATTTAAAATGCAAGAAAAGTAAAGATTGCTTCTTTTAGATGAAAGACAGTGTTCAAGAACTGTATAAAGGTATATGGAAAGATTATTCGTGTGCAGTAATCCCTCAGTATCTGCCAGTTTTCTGTGACATCAGTTTCAATCATAACTAAAACTCCAGAAATAAACTCAAAAATAGGTAAAACTCCCAGAAATGAACTGTTTAAATTATTAACATCTAATTAAATAATAACTTATTTTAAAAAATATTTTTAATCTTTATTTACTTATTTATTTATTCATTTGGTACAGGATCTCGCTACACAGCTCAGACTCATAGTGATCCTCCTGTCTCTGCCTCCCAGCACTGAGATTACAGGTGTGCACACCAAGCCTGTTTTGGGGCTGGCTCAGCACACCTGGGATTCCAGGGCCTGACATGGCATGCAGTACCGGGGATCAAACCCGGGTCCTTGCATTTACCAGGTAAGTGCTTAGACTACTATGCTACCTCCCCAGCCCAAATAATAAATCATTAATAAGCAACCTATAATATAATAATAATTAAATTATTTAATTAAATAATGTAAAATATTCATTATTATGAGAAGTGTGATGAAATCTCATGTCATCCTATCTAATCTGGCCCACAACACAAATCATTTCTTTATTATAAGGTCAATTTTTCCAATGTTTCCAATGTTTTCCAAGTTTATCTTTAGAAACTCTTATTTAACAATGGTCCCAAAGAACAAGACAATGCTATTTTATTATAGCATCTCACAATAAACATTTTATTATTAATTACTATTGATATCTTATTCTGCCTATAATATTTATATATATAAATATTTAAAATATTTAAATAAATATATAAATATTTATTATATATATATATATATATATATAATAAAATGTCCTAGGAGTCAGTTCTCCCCAGTTTTAGGATTCTCTCAGGGGTCTGGCCACTATAAGTAAGAGAGGTCTAACCTATACAGCTTAAATAAGTATGAAATGAATAAGAAGTTAGGCCAAGACCTAACACTTCCAACTGTTAGAAATTACTTTCCTAAAAAGCAGTGTTGGATCAGTAATAAATTGAAATCCATTCTGTAAATTTAGAATTTGAAAGCTGTATTAGTTCCTGTTGCTCCCGTAATGAATAACCATGCCATGGCATTGAGCAATATGAATTTATTATCCTAATTTGGAACTGGCTGTTCTGAAATGGTTCTTACTGAGCTAAAGGGGGCCCATAGAACTTCAACACTGATCTTTTCTTGCCTTCCTCTTTCACATTTCACAATTCTTAGAATTACGTTGGATCCACTAAGTCCAAGAAAATGTCTCCATAACTCAAGGTCAGCTTATTAACTACCTTAAGTCCACCTACAACCTTAATGAGTCTTTAACCTAATGCAATGTAGCCTTGCATAATCTGGGACTCTAGGGCTAAGATGTGGTCAGTTTTGTATGATCCTTATTCTTAACTTTTTATGGTTACCAGAATTCAATTAAAATAGATGCAAATTTTTCATTGTCATATATGTGAGCAACTAGTATGACGAATATGAAGTCTAGCTTAAAGTAATTCTTCCTGCTTACTAACAATTTAAAGAAATTGATCAAACATTGATATGCAATGACTTTCTTATTTAAACTACAATTACCACACCTACCTCACATTGTTATTGTGAAAATTAAACAAACTAATGTAAATAATTTAAGAAAGCATCCATATTAGAATAGAGATAAAATGAACTTTATTCATAAATGACATGAATTTATATGTGAAAAATCCTGAAGATTGCATAAAAAGTGAAACCTAATAAATCCAGTAAGAGAAGACACAACATCAAGATGCAAAATAAGTTGCAGTTCTATCCATGAACAGCAAATAATCTAAAAAGTAAATTTAGAAACAATCTCGTAAACAACAAGAAGAACAAAACACTTAGAAATGAAGCTAACCAAGAAAGTGAACAATGTATACACATACCACTATGAAATGAGTTTCAGTTACATAGACAGCCAGCATGCATCCATGGATTAGAAGCCTTACTATTGTTAAAGTGTCTATAGTACCCAAAGGATCTATATTCTCAATGTAATTCACATCAAAATACTGTACCAATGTCAGTTTATAGAAATGGAGAAAACAATCTCAAATTCATATGGCAGAACAAAAGGACCCTGAATAACAAACATAATCCCAAGAATGGAAATCAAACCTGATTTTGAGACAACTTGCAAAGCTACAGTAATCAAAATGCTATGACACTGGCCTAAACACAGATAGATAGATATATATATGAATGAAACAAAGGGAAGTCCAGAAACAAACCCACTTATATTCAGTTAAATGTTTCTAACAAAAGGTCTAGTTTCCTCTTCTGTGTGTGATTTTCCAGTTTTCTCAGGACAATTTTTGAAAGTTATACTTTCCTACTGTGTAGGCTTTACACTTTTGTTAGAAGAAGAAATATTAACATTCTCACAGTGTAATTTGTAATAGCCAAGATGTAGAAACAGACCAAATGTCTATAAAAGCATTAATCCTGCATATACCTGGAAGACATTATATGAAGTTACAGAAATCACTGATAGAAGGGCAAATACTGCCTGATTGTGATGACATTAAGGTATCTACAATAATCAAAATCATAATAAGAGAAAGTAAACTGGTAATTGTCTGGGACTGTGAAGAAGAGGAAATGAGGGAATTGCTACTCATTGACTAACTTTGCAATCATGCAAGATGAAAACGTTCTAGAATTCTGCTGTGTGACATTATGCTTATAGTTAACAATATTCTGGTGTACATTTAAAATTTTTAGAGAAACATTTCGTGGTATATATTTTACCACAATAATTAAGATTTTTTTAAAAACTTGAGGATGATCCACTATGAGGAATCAATAAATTTTAGTTGTTACAGTTATTAACCAATTTATGATCTAAATAATCTCTCAAAATTACATAAGATTTTATATCCTCATCAGATATTATCAGTATATCTATTCAGACTCTCCACTTACTTGCTGGCATTTATTGATAATTTTAAAGAAATGAGCAGTATACTATATAATAGGAATAACAATATCTTACAATTGATAGCACTCTGAATTTTCATTTTCTTGTGTGCTCTTATTTAGAATAAATGCTTCCTGCCGTAAGAATATCAAGTCTCATTGAGACAAGAACGGCTTACATATAAATTCAGCCAAATGTCACAGACACGATATTGAAGTCTCACAGTAGTGAAAAAGAAGGCACTCACTCAGAGTAATTATTAGGGAAAGCCCTGCACAAGGAGAAGCCTCGAAACAGGAAACGACAAAGGCTCCACCGTTTCAGCCTAGCTCAGTCGTTCTTTCTTTTAAGGCTCTGAAGACTATAGGCTCTGCAGGTTAAGAAGACCTCAACAGTTCAAGAGGAAAAAAAAAGGGGAAAGGGCCTCGTGGTAGTACTAATACCTCTGTGATTCCTTCACTAAATGGGAAATCTGTCCTGCATATTTCCAGGTTTTTGCTTCTTCCAAACAAGGATTGATGCGGGGGAAGGTCCCCAAATAAAATTATTTGTGTTAAACTTTTGAGGCTAGAACAAAAGGCATGCCATATCCTTCATTCCCCAGAACTGACATTTTGCTATATCCACCTGCTGCTTCACACATGAACCCTTGGTCTTTATTGTCTCTACACCTTAGAGGATGGAATATGGGGGAAGGGATTGGGTGCTCTCCCCTCATATAAAGAAAAGACTTCTACAAAGTGTATAGAATGAGGAACCTGAAAAAGGAAACAGCAAATAAGGGCACAAGGTGAGAATTTCAGCTTGAACATCCTGCTCCTTCAGCTAATCTCTTGAGTCTGGCTGCCCCAAGGAGCTTTGCTCTCAGGTGGATTTCTGAGAAGAGAAAGCCACCATTTGCTCACTATACCCTGGGGCCACCCAGCTGCCAAGTGCTAGCTAAACAGAGGTTCATCAAGAGGCTTGCAGTCAAAAGGCAGCAGGATGGCCAATTGCCATAAATTTCCACAGCAAGTCTGGCATCTTGGCATCTTGCTATTCTCCCCCTCCCCCAGGTTCATTGGTGAGAACCTCAGCCTTGAAAGCTGCTTATCCTACCAACTTCAGCTGCTTCGCCCTTTTCCTGTGCCTCTCTAATACTGTACTTCCTCCTTCGTCTTACTATTAAGCTTCTCATATACCTGACTCTTCTAGTGAGACCACCCAAACTCTAATGTAAATGTTTCTCTCCCCCTTCCTACACACACTCATGGGTAAAGGCAGAATTGCCACGTCCCCCCTTGGACCCGATTGCTAGGCAACACTCAGCCATGTGAATTTGTCACTTCTGTTTGGCGCAAATTTCAATTTCACCTCCAACTGTAACAACACTGCTTGATATATTTTAGATGCCACTGTGGTTGGATGGCATCCCAGGAAAAGATGTGAAGTGCTACTGCCAGGAATGAGTGATTGGCATTGGGTAAAGCAGTGCTCTGAACTCAGCCTTGGCATCCCATTAATTGTTAAGTCTGTTCTGCTACCACCAACCTCTTGTCAGAATCATGTCTATTGTAAGCCTTTGCGACAAGAGTCCAAATGGTGAAGCGCTCCCCCTCTGTAAGATTTGAGTCGTGTCGATAATGAAGCAGTGGATTTCTCAGCTCCAAATACTGTATACTACTTCTTCCTAGTTTCCATCTATTGGCTGCACTTTAGTGTGAAAAGAAAAATAGTTCCACGTCTGAATATTACTGAGATATGAGCTAGCACATGCCAAATCAGGTTCTAGCCCCAAATGGGAGATCACCTTCCCTTTAGATCCTTCAGCACAATGTGATTTCACTTGTGATAACAATTAAATGCTGTAATAAGGAAACAAGTCATTAATTAAGATGATAAAATTAATGATACATATACTATGCTGACAAACACATTTGACATGTACAATTTATATACTTACATAAGATAGGAAAACATGCTACATGCTATCATAATTTTGAATAAACACATGGCATGTGGCAAGACATAATTTCTATTAATCCTTTAGTCTCTATCTAATGTTGCATTACCCATTTAATAACATAGTATAATGTTATTTGTGTTAAGGACACAGTTGCCTAGCCATCTACTTTGAATATTCTTAAATACTCTGTAATTGCTCCACTGACTCTGAGGATGTTACTATGTGGAATTTTTTATTTATGTGCTGTGCTAAATGATCGTGAGAATATCTGGTTTGATTTACCTTCGGTCCCTATGTCCACTGCTATGCCTACGAACTTTTCAGGGACTGCTTTCTTTTCCTCAAATCAAAACATCTTCAAAAAGCTTGGAAATATTTTCTTGGAATGAATCTAATTAAACAGGAGTCCGGCAGCTATAAGTAAAAATAGTTCTTCAGACTACGTGCATTTCCTGATTCACTGGAAACAAAAGGGATTTCTGTAACTGTGAAGGAGCCACAAAGTGCGCATGTTCTTGTAAGAAAGGCCAAGGGTGCCGTTCTATTTTCTTAGCTCTGCTTTCATATTTATGTGTCTCATTTCCAGCTCATTGCTGATGCCTCAGTTGCGCTATCCATCACCACTTTTATCCTCCTTGTTCCTCAAAAAGAACATAAAATCCTTTTTTATGTGGTGGTAATATTATTGCAAATAAAAGCAAATACCAAAATCTTTATTAGTCTGCCAAAATAATAAACTATTTAATAAAAGCATGCTGTAAAAATAAGGTCATTTGCATCACTCAAGTTACTTGCAGGAAATACAGAGAATTATTGGTCAAAAAAGCACAAACTGACAGCAATTACTTCTCTTGTTCATCTGACACGCTATGCAATAGGGATGCAATTTTGTTAATATTTTGCATATTTCCTGGACTTAAATGTCTTTGATATTGTTCAAAACTGGTTGCAAATTACAAATTTAGAAATAGTCTAACCTTACAAAATACTGGTTTCTTTTTTGCAAAATGATTTTTGATCAGGAAAGAAGACAAATTAGAATGATCTCTTCTTTTTGGTACATTTTTCACAAATATGTAAGTTGACCTTCTGATAACCTTGATATTACAAGATTTATTACCTAAATATTTATCATTTTAATATCCAATATTAGTTTTATTTGCTGTGGGTTTGTGTCCAGGCTGCAGCTGAGCAATATTTCCCCTTTCTGTGCTCACTTTTTGTCACTTCTGAACGCATGTTTTATTTGAGGTTAGTCTAACAGTGAAAGTTAACAATAAATGTGCTATTTCTAAATAAAAATCTACTGTTTGATCTTTCAGCACACTGTAATATAAACCTACCATATTCTTTTTTCCTTGCAATTTCTATCCTCAGCTGGCAGGTGTGCAAATATATTATTGATATACATGTAATAATGGCAAAATCATTAGCTACGACAAGGATTAAAATATCATTTGTATAGTCCTCACTTTCCTCAATCTGTATATCAGCTCTTCTGCTTAAAAAGCAAACATAATTCATTAAATATTGTAAACATTTACAAAATCAAACATTAAATATATTGTTTCATGATTACCTTTAAAATTAGGAAATGCAGGGACTGGCCCAACACCCCAGTGGACTAAAGTGCCTGCTTAGGCTGGGCACAGCGGCCAGGGTTCAATCTGGCCCCACCCCCAGGGCACCCTGAGATGGCGATTGAGACTGGTGTGGTGGTGTGTACCTGTAATCCCAGAGCTTGGGAGGCTGAAAACAGGAGAATCACTATGAGTCCAATCTAAGGAATGAGACCCTGTAGGCCCTATAGACCCTGTCCTAAAATACAAAATAATAATAATAATAATAATAATAATAATAATAGGAAAAGCTCCTTGGATTCCAGTTATTAGTATTTTTAGTTTATAGAGCCTTTTGTGTATGGTTTGCTTGGGACACAAATTAACCATTGTCAATTTTATGCGCATCAGTATGACTTGTGAAAATGAGGTGTAATTCTTGTATTGAGTAATGAACCTATGATATAATTCCAGTATGCAGATTTGGATATGAGATATACTTTGAATGCCAAACCATAGCAATTATTCCAAATAGTAAGTGTCCAAATTATTTTCCCCAAAATTCATATGTTGAATCTCTAACCCCCAACATTCCAGAAGCCCAGTATGTTTGGAAAAGGGATCTTCTACTAAGTCATCAAGTTTAAATGAGGTCACATAAGTGGGCCCTAACACAGTTTGCCTGGTATTTTTAAAAAAAGAAAATTGGATACACAATGAATCACGAGGGCTGCATTAACAAAGGGATAATAGCTCAGAGATACAATAAGAAGGTGGCCATCTGCAGACCAAAGAAAGAGGTCTTAGGGCAAATCAACCCTGTCTTGATCTTGAATTTCTAATCTGTAGAAAAACACAAAAATGAATTTATGCTACTTAAGGCTCTTAGTACATGGTATTTTATGGCAATCCTAACAACATAATACATTATACAATATAAATAGGGATATATATATATATATATATATATATATATATATATATAACAAAAATTTATTTTGGTCTATCTTAGTACCCTAGTGGTTGAAAAACACAGTCTACCTGTGAGCAACTCATACTCATGGTAGAACAAAAATCCAACCTAAACCCCTAAGTTCTGATACACAGTACTCTGCAAATCATGTCTGTATTTTAAGTTGTTTGTATCTCAGAAGTTCTTAACCTGGAGTCTGTAGGCCACAAAAGCCTCCTGACATGTGCAATATGCCACCTTTCGTGGGCTTCGCCTATATTTGTCATAATGTAGGCAAGTGTGTCATTCTAAAAGAACCACTTAAGTCTTAGAGCATGGTTTTAATTATGATATATATGATCTATATAAGCCTGAAAGATACAGGCTGTTTCTCTTAGAAACATTTGGTTACCAAGAAAAACTGGTTTACTTGGTCTTCTGACAGAATTTCCAAGAATTTTGACTCTTTAGACTGTATGTATGTAATCAAGATTTGTTCTCTCATAGAAAAAATTTAATGCTATGTGTTTAATTAATAGAATTAAATTGGCAGAGATAATGTCAAGTAAATGATATGACTAATCCATAACGAGATCAAGTAAATGATATGACTAATCCACAGTGAGATGAGGTGCAATTCCTATATTGAGTAATGAACCTATGGGATAACTCCAATATGCAAATTTGGATATAAGATATGCTTTGAAAGTCAAATCAAAGCAATTATTTGACTCAATCAAAAGAGTCAAAACTCTTGGAAATTCTGTCAGAAGACCAAGTAAACCAGTTTTTCTTGGTAACCAAGTGTTTCTAAGAGAAACAGCCTGTATCTTTCAAGTTTATATAGATCATATATATATATCATAAAGAATTTTCTATTTGGTAATGTCCTAAAGAAAACGTCTGCAATTTTCCTTAATCCTATTCTATGAGAAGAATTTGAAATTAAGTATCTATAATTAGGGCCAAGTGCTGTGTTTTGGTTGGAAATTCTATAAGAGTTCCCAGGTCACCATTCTTTATTAACAGTATTCATAAAAGATTAAGAATATTTTAAACAGAGCTGGCAGCTACCAACTAATGTTTGATGTATTTATTAAATATTAATTTATCTAAATTCTTGTTATCATCACTTGAGATTTGCCAAATGCATTACTGGGGACAATACCCAAAGGAAAATACACATGTGTCGGCGAATTAAAGAACTGAAGGTAAAAAAATTCTGCAGCGTTGCTGTAGGGCTTGGCTACCTACTAGCAAGCAAGCCATTGGTATAGTATAACACTGTTGTAAGGGTATCTTTCACCTTCTGCCTGCCCATTTAACTCAAGATTCCTTTCTTACTGTATTTCTGGACATTCAGTGTAGAACTGCATAGAAGACACGTGGATTAGATTGTATCCCTCTTTAGAACTGGAGGAGGTAATAGAGTAACCCCAAGCCTCTGGGATGAGTAGATCCAAAGGATTTCTATGTGACTGTCTTGAAGTCCAGTGTAGAGGCATCAGATGGAGATACTGAGTGGAGACTTAATCTCTGAGAAACATTAGATAAGAAGAATGACAATTAAAAAGAGCAGACCTCCTGCTACTAGAGGGAATGTAAATTTGGAACATTATAATCTGATTTTAAATACATGAGATTTAGTTTTTGTCCCATAAGGCTCTTTTTATAAACTAAGGAAATAAAGCTTTCAAGTCTCAACAGAGAGCTACTTGTCAAATTTGAATTTAATGGCTCCAGTGTCAGCATTGTTTTTCACAAGTATTTTCCTGTCTGACCAATCCATGTCCCACTTTGTAAAATGTGCCAGTCTCTGTGGTTATATTTAAAATATCCACCTACGGAGTAACATGACGCACCTTGATACGTAAATTAGAATTCATGTTTAAATGGTAAATTAATAAAGGAGACAAAGTTAAAAGAGTCCCCCGCTAAATCACCACTGTTCTGTCTGAATAGTTAAACTAATTGTAGAAATAAAGAACTATTAATTTATAAAATTCAAGCAAATAAGTCTATATTTGGTGGTGTATCACCTTCCCATATGTATTTAAACAATTATCTACTTTAAGAGAACATATGACATTATATTATTTTCTTATAACTGGTACAAATAGTGGCTTACAATGGCATAAACTTACTCTCCTTTAGTTCTAGGGAAGAGATGCCAAAAATAAATGTCGTGTGGAATAACCAAAGTGTGGTAGAGCTGCAACCCTCCGGGAAGCCCCAGAAAAACATTTGATTTATTTTCAAGCACTTATTCCACTGAGCCATCTCCCTGGCCCAGGAACTGGGGAGCAATGTAGCTTCTTGTTTCATTCATTATATTGTCTTCAATTCTGTTTTGTATTCAAATTTGCCTCTGTTTTCTCTTAAAATGACTCTTATGATTATATTTATGGTCCACCTGGACAATTCAGAAATCTTCTCTTTTTCTAGATCATCAATTTAATCATATTTGCAAAGTTCTTTTTGCCTTGTAAGAAATATTCATGGATTGCAGGAATCAGGTTCTATATACCTGCATGTATTCGGAGGACATTATTGAGACTATTCTAGAGCCATTCACACAGAAACTTTCTTTTTTAAAGTACAATGGAGAATTTTTTAAACAAAAGTTTTGGTAATAATGTTTTTTTGAATTTTTACACTGCACTAAGCACAGGCTAAATGTTTTTATATAAACTGTATATTAATAGCAATTAAAAATTATGAATTAGTTTCCTTACTATTACCATTTCATGGGTGGGGAAACTGAGGCACATGTGAGTGTGTCAAACTGCCAAAGTTCAAAAATACAGTATCTGAAAAAATTGATCTAGATGAAGTAGTTGCATGAATAAGCTTCTTAAAATATCATTTTATATTATTCATGTAATTATTCCAGTACACTGTGTAGTTTATAGGCTTGAAGCAGTTACACATTAATTAAATACGTTATTTTTAGAGAAAGTCTGATACTCTTGATTGGTAGCCCCCCTTGCCATAGATTATACATAATAAAGTCCCTAGCTTCTCATTTTCTCCCTATAATGATATTTTAACTCTTCACACCTTTATTTCCTCCACAGGTTTCAAAGTTCATGACTGAGTTACAAAGGAGAGAAAAGCAAGGTCTTTACCAAGCAGGCACAAGATGGCAGCTTTTGGCAGAACAAAAGCTCAGTTCCTGTTGTTACTCAGTTATTGCTTATCTCTATTTGGAAATACTCCCTGAATATGTTTCTCATTTTAAAACTTATTTTCATTCCCTGTTTTCAATGGCTCACAGTTGGAAACTTATATCCATTATCTTTGTAGGTCAACCAAGTACTGGCATTGCTTTTTCACAGGGGAGAGTGAACCAAGAGAGCTCTGCTTTTTATCATCTTTTACATGGATTTCTTAATCTATGTTTTTTTTTTTGTAAACCTCAGTTATATGATGTCATGTGGGGAAGCGGAAGGTATTTTTAAAAATGTTTTTTTTTTTTTGAGTTTGAAAAACACACCTTAAATAATAGAAATGTTGTAGAATTTGAAGACACAATGAGAAGAGAAGGCTGGTCCCAAGCCTGTTGGCAAAGGTCATGTGTTCCATTCTTCACAGATTCACCTTCAGTTTCCATAAGTATGCATTACTTTTGTTGCTCAATTATTTTCCTTCCAATATTATCAGATTATGTAATTTCCTTGGGCCCTTCAACTTCATTAAGCGAAATGACCCAGTAGGGATGGCTTCCTATAGCATACATGTAAGAGGAATATAGTCTTCAGCAGACTTTGGCTTTTCAGCATCTTCTAACTCAAGATATGAGCATAAATATACCATGGTGATATTACGGATGCCAAAGAAGATAATTAAGAAACAACATCTTAACAAAATAGTGACTAATTGGACACAGTTATTGTCACATTCCAATAACACCTATAGAAAAGGGTTGATTCCAAATTATTTTAAAACTGAGCAACACCAAAAGAAGACGATTTTGAAAGCAAGCCCCATGGAGTCACTTATTTTAAAAGAGCTAGAAATTTACAGATATATAAAAACAAACAGAGGCTAGAAAGAATCTGTTATTATTACTGCAAGTTTAGGGTGATCTATAAAGCTTTTATATTAAAAGTTTACTGAAGAAAAACATCTGAAATACAACAGGGAGCAGGTTCCTCAAGTGCCTTAGCAGTTTTCAGTAGCATCAACTGTTACAGTGAAAACAAAGATTTGTAAACTTAGAACTTGGCAGGTGAGTGAGTAACAGATTTCCCAATATAATGTTTTGATTTATGAGAAATAAATGGATTTGTTGAAGGTTTTTTTTTCTTTTGCCTGCTCCACATTCAATCACATATTTTATTACTATTCAGGGTGTTGATTAAAAATGTTTTTAAGGGGATTGAGGCCATTGCTCAGCAGTCTAAGTGACCGCCTGGTTAGTAGAAGGCCTGAGTACCACATGCTGTGTGGTGCTGGCCCTGAAGCAGGGCGTGGAGGCACAAGCCTGTAATCCCTGTGTTGTGGAAGCTGAGACAGGAGGATTACTATGAATTGGAACTGCGTAGTGGGATAAATTTTTTAAAAATGTTTTTAAGAAAAGATTTGTGGTTCTCTATTAACTGCACATTTCCTAGATATTTAGCCTCTTTTGAATTTGTAAAGTAGTTTAAAATTGCAACAGTGAGAATATCCTCAATATGCTGATATAAGGGTATACTTGGGTCTGTGTATATATACTTAATATGGAAGACAGGGCTATCAGTATTAGCATTTCTTTTTGGCAATAACTAGTTTGTGTGGTATTATTAGTTCTTTCTTAGCATTGTATTGATTACAAATGTCAGGGAAAATGTAGAGTTCTTTCAGATATTTTTACACCCCATCACATACTACTTTATTTTTTTTTTGAGTGTGCCAAATGTATTGATGACAGCTGTTGTTACTGCTATGCTAATAAAACTGCCAATTAAGAGCAGAAAAGGTATTTCTGAGATTTTTAATATATAAGTTAACTGAGACGTCAACTTATATAAAATATATTTAAAAATGAATTCCCACTTGATAAAATACTTTAAAATGGACTCAGTGCTACCCAAACATTTTGTTCTTTCTTACTGTCTCTACAGTAGCCTTACAATTTTCCCATATTCACTACCCATTGCAAATAACCTTATGGTACTTGGGAATAATAAAGACTATGAACTTATTGTGCATGGACATGCATCCTGAAGTTAGGATAGGTTGGGACAATATCGAGCCAGTCAATTTTTGAAAATTATTTGCATTGTTGATACAATACACTTTTCAAAACAAAACAGATGGCCGTTCTGATTTATATTATATTGACAGGGAAACCGCAATCCCCTGACACTGAAGGCATTTTTTACTCTGGTGGCAAAAAGACCTAAGCTAAGACTTCAGAAAGCAATGGTACTTTGCCTAGAAGAAGTAAATTGTGAAAATACTACATTTCCATAATATTTAATCTTGAAGAAACAAAAAATTATCTAATTTAGTAAACCCATTTAGCTGTTTTTTCAGAGTCCTTTACTTACTTTTGAGTGCTTTCAAACATCAATTTAATTTTTTAAATTATTAACATAAATTGAAAAATCATTGGTAAGTAGTTTACTACACGTATGGTTGGAAACATTGTAATTTTTAGAAATGGTACAAAAATAGTCATTCCCTTTGGTTATAGTTACTAAATATTAAGCCAACTTGTTATGCATTTATGTCTCCAAAAATTTGGTTAGTCTCTGAAAAATTCTCTTTACACTGCTACAATCTTAGACTCTTGATTTAAGTAATTCTGGTTTTTTCTATATTCAAAGAAAAAATTATCCTTTCAAAAGTACTCTGTTCCTTAGAGATCATTTAAAACTTTTCTTCCTTATGGTCTGAGATAAAACATAAGAAACCTAAGGTCTCTGTGTTAGTGAAGAATTTTTAATTTAAAATACTTTTTTTTTTCTTTCTTTCACATTATCGAGCTGATATGAATTAATTTCACCCATTTACTCATCTCTCCACCAGGAATCTAGCATGAAGTGCCAACTATGCAAAACACTAGGATTAAAAATATAATATATAATGACTTCCTTTAGGAAATGTGTTATTATTCAAGATCTTAGTAGAGAAACAAAAGAGAATTTAATGAAAAAATAGAGTTGAACAATCAGGAAGAAACTACACACAGAGGTTACATCTGTTATCACTGCACTCTTTGAGAGTGAAGCATGAGAATCACAAGTTCAAAGCAAATGTACGTAACTTAGTGAGACTCTGTGTCAAAAATAAAAGAAAATCAAAATTAAAAAGGGCTGAGGATATAGCACAATGTGAAGTTCATGCTTTCAGGGCCTGGCACCCAGGGACTGGCAACTGTGAAAGGATAAAGCCATTCCTAGCTCTAGAGGAAGAGTGAGAGTAGTGGGGACAAATGCACTTAGTAAGGGACAGACCTAGGGAAGTGGTCACAAGGCAGAGCTTGAGAGAAAGGAATACTGTGGCTATTTCCTTTCCTGTTCTCTTGCAGGAGGTTCCACCTGGAGATCCCACTCAGTTAAGCCCAAATGCCACATCTAGCTGAGACCCACGGTTGAGCAGAAGAGGATGCAGAATGAATTGGGGGTAATAAAGGTGGATTCAGACCAGAGAGATAGCTCTGCCACCTAAGCCCCTGTCCGGCGATTGCAAGGACCCAGGTTCGCTCTCCCATACCACATGCCAGGCTGGCCCCAGGACCTGGCATGCTGCCAGCCACTGAAACTGGGCATAGTAGTGTATGTCTATAATACCAGCACTGGAGAGGCCGAGAGAGGAGGATCACTATGAGTCTGAGGTGTGTAGTGAGACCCTGTACAGAATAAATAAATAAATAAATAAATAAATAAATAAATAAATGATTTTAAAGAAAGACAGATTCTAAGGTGAACTCCAATTATCTCTACCACCTGATATGCGTCCTCTTTGATAATATTCACTCCCTAACACATTTCTAGGAACAAATGACGAAAGCTGGTATCACTTCTGATTAGGTTTACTGTGCCCTCCTTCTCAGATGTTTGTTCTCTTACTCGTTTATTCTCAGAACACAGCTGGCTTGCAATCAGCAAAGTTTCGAGAGAAGTCTCTGGTCTAGCAGGAATTAAGTCCCTTACTCCAACACCACATTGGAAGTGGCTTCTCTGTGAACCATGTCTTTAGATGAAGATTTCAATACATGAAACCTGAGTAAAGGACCCAGCTAAGCCAAAACTGAATCCTAACTCACAGAAACTGTGATAGAAGAAATGATAGTTATTTTAAACTACTGGACTTGGGGGATTCTGTTCAACAGCAAGCGATAACGAAAACAAGGAAAGAAGGGGAAGAGGGAGGTAATTTTTTCATCACCTTTGCCTTAGCATTCATTTTTTTCCCATCAGGTGAAGAAAACTTGCCCAACATAAGATGCAATACTAAATTCCATCAGTTAGCCTATGAAGTCATCTCAGTTAATTCATGTTCTTTCTTAAATTTTAAATTATAATATTAACCTCCAACCAGAACTTTTCATACTCACTAACAGAGAAAAGAGAAAAGAAAACCTGCTTCTCAAGGCAGGTTCTAGGAAACTGGATGCTCTAAGTTGTTAGCCTCATCTATGCCTACTCGAAGGTCCAGATTCCAAGCCCTAGCACAGCAACTCTTCCCAACAAGTGTTCCTATGTTAGCATAAAAAGCATGAAGTCTAACCACGGGTTCCTAGAGGACTTAGCCTTGTTTAACATTTCTGCAGAAGCTACTTGATATTCCCTTCATGCTTTCACTTAAAAGTACAAGCACCACACTTATTTTGCTCTTTAAGTGACCTTACAACACATGAAATGGGCAGCACCTTCCAGTCTTTGCACTCTTCATGTCCTAACACCTTCTCCAGCTGACCCACAGGCTCACACTCTGCCAGAGATAATTTGGGTCTTAACTGCATGCCATGAATTACAATTTATGTTTCATCTTCTCACTGACATAACAAATTTGTCCAAATGAGTCACCTCATGTTTTACATGTAAGTACTACCTCTCACATATTTGCAAATTATTTTACTTGGTACTATTCTTCATAAAAATTCAAACTGTGGTTTTGAATTATGCAATGTAAGGAGCTAAAATCTTTCACAACCTTTAGTGACAAGATAACTTACTGATGTAAAATAAATTCCCAAGAAAAGTACAGACTAGTATTAGCTTCCAGAACACTTTTTTAATGGCTATATCCATTCATCTTTTCACCCCAGTGAATGCCTTTTAGTATTTCCCATTTCACCAGAAAATCACAAAAACTGAAAATATAATAAAGATATGCATTCAGTTATAATTCTTGCCTTTACTATTCTTGCCTTTCTTTATTCGCCGCCTTACTCTGTGCTCCAAGCAGATGACCACTGTTAACCTCCTTACCATCTGATTTTGCCTGAGATTCAGCCAATGAGATGCACAGGCAGAAGGCACCCAGGCAAGTGCCCTGATTTACTTGCCTGAAATTTCTCCTTGTTTGTGTTATTATGATCATGGTTGTAATTTTTTGTTACTCTAGTTTTGATTTATTGGTCCAGATTCCATTATTCAAGCCTTTAAAAAGGTAATTAAACCATTTTTCCCCTTCCCTCTTCAAACAAGTGAATGTTTTCGTTTCCAGTTTTATCACTTCCCAAGATTCTCAACATTCCTGGTGATTCTCTAATCTTGTCCACAACGCTGAAAAGTTACTTTATTCTATATATTTTATTTCTCAGCCTCCTGAGACTAGCTTCTTTAGTATAATAGGACATCCTTTGCTTTTATGAAATTCACAATGGAGTAGGATATACAGATACTTAATGTGTTATGATTTGAAGGCATGAAGGGTATCATCCTAATTGGCAATATTCAAGAAGAGCTGGGCATGATGGTGCATGCTCATAGTCCCAACACTCTGAAGCAGAACTATTTCAAGTTCAAGGGCAGCCTTCCATACATAGTGAGTTTAAGACCAGTCTGTACTATGGAGCCAGACTCTTTTTCAACAAACAAACAAACAAGTTCCAGGAACATATGTGGTATGAGATGTTTAAAAATCATGTATCTAGAAAAGCAAGTATATGAATATTTATGTTTTTGCAAATAAAGTCCTCTGTGTGTCTATATCTAAGAACTCCATGAATTAGAAATATTTGGAACTCTCAAAAAGTGACTTTATGGGAAAAAAATCTTGTTTTTTTGAATTTGTAGGAATAAACTTTGCCTATTTAAATTTTACAGTTAATTTTCATTTAGCTAAGAGTCTGAGAAGCCATTCTCACACATACTTTCCTGGTTTCTACCCATACAAATTGGAAGATTATTTCCTTCTGAGAATATCTCAGTAATCTCTAAAGATCTCAGAGGTTTACGACAAAGGTTTAGCTCTCTGTTGTGCTAAATGTTTGTTCCAATAAAGGTACAGGCTCTGTTTATAGGATCTATGTCCCTAAAGCAATTGCTGATGATTGCCAGTCTAATAGCAGATGTAAAAAAAAAAAAAAAAACCAGTGAACCATGAAATAGTTCTTAAAATTTCTCCCTGGGAATTACTTTTGTCACTTCTTCTTACTTCCTTGGCCAAAGTATACCACACAATCACTGCTATAGTTTGTATGCATTTGTCCCCCCCCCAAAAGCCTCATGCAGTCATGGGGCAAACTTATAGAGTTTGTGACTAACTCATGATCCACTGGGATTATGGGTGTGTGTGCTACTGGGATTATGGGTATGAGTACTATTCCCAGCTTGTGGCAGATAGCCTGAATGCAATTTAAGGGAAACAGACTTACTCTGTTGCTCCATTGCTTTTGCTACTTCTCCATTTGCTCTTGCTCTTTGCCACTGCCATGAACTGCTACCCTCTGCCATGTGCCAGTCTGTGTTGGAGCCAGCCTAGTATGTACTGAAACCTCCAGTAACTGTGAGCTAAGTAAACCTGTCCTTCCTTCACTTTGGGTTTCAGGTATTTGTCCCAGCAATGAGAAAAGAGTAACTGAGACACACGGCACAAATCAAGAGAATAAAAGATCAAAGGATTCTATAAGGATGTAAAATAGAAAATTTGGTAACTAGTAATAAAAACTGTTATATTTATCAGATAAAATATTTCTAATGGAAGAATAGTGTTTAAAGAGTCTTTTTTATGGAGAAACAAATAGCAATGAGACAGATTCAAAACTGATTAATAGGACAGCTTCAATAATTAATACATTGTACACTGTTATCTTCTTAGTGGCTATCCATAGTACAAGATGTAGACAAGATACCCTGTCCAAACACTATTAGTACAAATCTTTCTACTCATGAATTAAGCAAAAGTAGCTGTATCCCTTTTTTGTTTAGTCCTGTTGGAGATGGGTATATCATTGGCATCTAATTACTATAGGAGCATGAATTCAGCAAAACAATCCAACACAGTCCACCAGTCCACAATAGTAGTGGGTTATCCGCATAAGTTGTTGACTTCAGCCTTTCACAGCTTAGCATATTAATATAGATTTACTTAATATACCTCAATTTTATAATTTTCTGCTGGATGGTTAAGACTAAGATAAAGCAAGACCTATATAACAAGATATGTAACTTTTGTATCTGATAAGTTCAGTCAAGTACCCTCAAGATCTATCCTGTAACCCTGTACCACAGTTCACAGATCCTTTGTCAGTGTCAGCCATGTGGAAGAGTCACAGCCATTACTTGACCAATTTGCTCTCTGTGAAAGCCTGAGATAATGTTTTCTCTCCATGTGACTCTCCTTAGACACATTCTACTCATCGACCATGTTGCTCTGTGGCCTCATAATCTCCTTGATCAGAAAAGTTGGGACACAACTGAGTTACATGATGTAACAGTGTAGGTTGTCATATGTCCTGAGTCTTCACGGTTCTTGAAAGGCTAGGGTCAAAATGTTGGCTGTCCTTGCAGCACTACTATATCTCTAATTTTTATTCTGCTAACTTAGGTTGTTAATCCTCCAGAAGAAAAGCTTATTATTACTGTACAATATATGCAGTTGGGTTTAACTTCCTATCTGTTTGAATACCAAACATCTTAGGCATAAACAGAACAGGTATTTTCCATCAAGTATTGATATGTTAAACTGTAAGTCGCTAGAGAATATGGAGATAAAATTTTTTTAAATAAAAAATATTTAAAGAATATGAACAAATATTTGCATACTTTAACACAGAAATTTAGAAATCTAACCATATACAGCATTGTAGCAGAACAGTCTTGTGAAATTTCTTTATTCCTTTGTCTTTTTTTCATTTATTATCATTAAAAAAACAAAACAAAACAAAACAAACTTTTACTTGAGAGACAGTATGGTAATAATTGGTATGTCATGACAAGAAATACATATTTAGAGGACCAGAATGACAGGCATTCCAAGCATGACCCTTCTCTTACACATTGCTATCTTCAGTGCAGTTGCTTGGTTCACAGCTATCAGCGCGTACAGTTAGTCAGGGTGAGAATCCTACCAATTAACTGTTAGTTTCAAAAACTTGCTGATGTTACTCAGGGTCATTGCTTTACCCATCTTGTGCATATAAATGTATGGCTTTGCCCCTGTCATGTTTGCAACCTATTCGCCTTGCCCTTTCCTCGTTATCCAATCCTCAAGTTCTCGCTTTCCTTTTAATTGTGTTATATCTTTCTATTGGTATTTCTTCTTTTGAGTCCTTATACTAGGGAGACTATATGATATTACACATGTGGGTATGGTTTATTTCACTAATGAGTATATCTTCCAGTGGCATCCACTTAAATGTAAATGCTTCAAGTTTATGATTCTTTATGGCTGAGAAATACTCCATTATGTAAAAATACCACATCTTTTCAACCATTCCTCATGTGATGGGCACCTTGGTTGTTTGCAAGATTGGGCTATCACAAATGGTGCTGCTGTAAACATAGGTACACATATATCACGATGATATGACCTTTGCCATTCCTCTGGGAAAATTCCCAGTAGGGGGATAGCTGGTTTAAATGGGATTTCCAGTCCTAGTTTTTCAAGGACTCTGCACACTGATTTCCATAATGGTTGCACCAGTCTACATTCCCACCAGCAGTGGACAAAGGTTCCCTTTTCCCCACAGCCTTTTATCTTGTTGGTTGATTTCTTTATGACAGCCATTCTTTCTGAGGTGAGATGGTATCAAAGTGTTGTTTTAATTTGTATTTCATGGATGACTAGTGATGTTGAGCATTTTTTCACATATTTATTTGCTTCTTTAATTTCATCCTCTAAGAAATATGTGTTTATCTGGGATGCCATTTCTGGAATGGGTCTTTAAATTTCTGGGTCCTAATGTTTTTTAGTTCTTTACAAATTCTAGAAAGCAAACCTTTGAGTACTTATTATTTAAGAATTTTTTGAAATTTGTGGGTTGTCTTTTCACATTATTGGTAATTTCTTTTGACGTGCAGAAACTTCTCAATAAGAAGTGGTCCCAGTTTTTAATTCTTTCACATATTACTCATGCAGTTTGATTATTGTTCATGAACTCTGCATACCCCTATGTCTTCAAGAGTTTCTCCTACTTTCTCTTCCAGGAGATTTAGTGTTTCTGTTTAATGTTTACATTTTTAATCCATTTTGACTTTAGCTTAATGCATGGTGATAGACATGGCTCAAGTTATAGTTTTTGGCATGTAGAGATCCAGTTTTTCAAGCACCATTTGTTAAATAGGCTATCTTTCTTCCAGTAAGCGTGATTGGCCCCTTTGTCGAAGATCAGGTGGCTGAGTGTGTTTGTAGAGGCCTCTGCATCTTCTAATCTATTCCATTGATCCCCAGGTCTATTTTTTTTTTTTTTTTTTTTGTGGTGGAACCGGGGATTGAACTCAGGCCCTTGCGCTTGCCAGGGAAGCGCTTATTCCACTGAGCCACCTACCCGGCCCCTCCAGGTCTATTTTGTATCCAATACCATGCTGTATTATCACAATAGCTATGTACTATAATTTCAAGTCAGGAATTATAATGCCTCCTGCCTTGTCTTTGTTGCCCAGGAATGCATTTGGCATCCTAGGTCTTTTCTGGTTCAAAAAAATTTTAAGAATGATTTCTATAGGTGTGGGAGTTATGTTGGTGGTAGTTTGATATGGGTTGCATTAAATCGCTAGAACAATTTTGGGTGTATGGCCATCTTCACGATGTTGGTTTTTCCTACCAAAAAGCAGGAAATGTCTTTCTATTTTTCTGAAATCCTCGACAATCTTTTTTTTTCACACTACTGTAATTTTCCTTGAAAAGATCTTTGACTTCTTTAGTTAGATGAATTCCAAGGTATTTCATTATCCGCGGTGCTATTGTAAAACGTATTGATTCTCTAATTACACTCCGTGTGTTTGTTATGTAGAGGAATGTTATTGACTTTTGGGTATTGACTTGGTATCCTGCTATGCTACTGAATTTGTGAATCAATTCTAGTAGCTTCTTGGGGCAGTTTTTCAGTCTTCCAAAAAAAGCATCATGTCATCTGCAAATAATAATTTAACTGTTTCTTTACCTATTCTTATTCCTTTTATTTCTTTCTCTTGTCTAGTGGATTCAGCTAATGATTTCCAGAACTTTATTGAATAGGAGTGGTGATAGAGGGCAGCATCCTTATCTTGTACCAGATCTGAGAGTAAAAGATTTCAGTTTTTCCCCATTTAGAATTATGTTAGCCATTGGGTTGTCAGAGATGGCTTTTATCAAATTGAAGTAGAGGCCTTCTATTCCAATGTTCTGTAGGACTTTGAACATGAATGAATGTTGGACTTTGTTAAAAGCCTATTATGCACCAATTGAGATGACCATGTGGATTTTAGATTTCACTCTATTGATATAGTATATTACATTTATAGATTTTTTAATATTGAGCCATCCTGCTTCCCTGAGATGAATCCTACCTGGTCATGATGCATGATCTTCTTGATGATTTTCTGTATTATAATTGCTAGGATTTTATTGAGGATTTTTGCATCTATATTCATGAGGGAGATTGACCTGTAGTTCTCTTTCTTAATTGTGTCTTTGCTGAGCTGTTTTTTTGTTTTGTTTTGTTTATCAGTATAATACTTTCCTCCAGGAATGATTTTGGGAGAACTGTTTCCTTTTCAATTTCATTGAAGAGTTTGAGGAGTGAAGGAATCATATCTTCTGTAAATTTTTTGTAGAACTCAGCTGTGAATCCATCCGGACCTGGACTTTTCTTTGTCAGTAGGTTTTTTATTACATCTCGTATTTCTTTGGCTGTTATTGGGCTATTGAGAGTGGTTATATCTTGTCGATTCAGTTGTGTAATTTGTACCTTTCTAGGAATCTGGCCATTTCTCCTGGGTCCTCCATTCTGTGAGAGTAAAGATTCTCAAAGTAGCTATTGATAATCTTCTGAATTTCCACTGGGTCTGTGGTAATTATATCTTTTTCGTTCCTTATTGCTTGTATTTGAATTTTTACTTTCCTCTTTTTGGTGAGGTTAACTAGGGGCTTATCAATTTTATTTAATCTTTCAAAGAACCAGCTCTTTGATTCATTAATTCTGTGACCTGTTTTATTTGTCTCTATTGAATTAATTTCTGCTGTAACCTTTATGATTTCTTCCTGTCTTTGGACTCTGAGTTTGGTTTGCTCTTCCTTTTCTAGTTGTTGAAGGTGCAGCATTAGGGTGTTTATTTGTTCCCGTTCTGTTTTCCTAATGTGTGAGTTCACAGCTATGAATTTACTTCTGAGAACTGCTTTCATCGTATCCCATAAATTCCGATAAGTTGTGCTTGAATTTTCATTGAATTGTAGATATTGTTGAATTTCTTGTTTAATTTCATCTGTGACCCATTGGTTGCTGAGTAGGGTGTCATTTAATTTCCATGTATTGAAAGTTCTTTTCTGGCTTCTTTTCTCATTTATTTCCAGTTTCATTGCACTGTGGTCAGATAATGTGCATGGGATAATTTCTGTTTTCTTGCATATACTTAAGCATGACCTATGGACCAGTATGTGGTCTATTTTAGAAAATGACCCATGTGTAGCTGAGAAAAATGTGTATTCAGCTGTGTTTGGGTGGAACACTCTGTATATGTCCACCAAGTCCATTTGTTTCAAACTCTGGTTCAGTTCTGTTATTTCTTTGCTAAGTTTTTGTCTGGTTGACCTATCTTTTTGAGATAAGGAGATGTTAAGGTCTCCTGTTAAAATTGTGGTATTGGATATTAGATTTTTCATGTCCATTAAGATTTGCTTTATATAGTTCTGTGCTCCCATGTTTGGTGCATACATATTTATGAGTGTTACCTCTTCCTCTTGAATTTTTCCCCTAACCTGTATATAGTGGCCTTCTTTATTTCACTTGATCATTGTTGGTTTGAAGTTGAGACTGTCTGAGAATAGGATTGCTACTTCTGCTTTTCTCTGAGGTGCAGGGCATGTAGTATTGTTTTCCATCCTTTGACTTTCAGCCTATGAAAGTCTTTATGAGTTAAATGTGTTTCTTGTATATAGCATATTGTTGGATTTCACTTCCTAATCCAATATGCTGGTCTATTTCTCTTAATTAGTGAATTGAGTCCATTTACATTGATGGTTAGAATTAAGATGTATTGACTTATGATTGACATGCTACTTACCTGTTGTCATTTATTCCTTTTTCTCTTGTGTTTAATTGTTTGTCCAATTTAGTTGGTTGCTTCTGATCTCATTCGTGGAGTTCTGATGATTTCAGTCCCTCTCTAGAACATCTTTCAGGAGCCTGTGTGGGGTTGGCTTTGTCATCATGGAATTCTTTATTTGTTCTTTGTCATGGAAGTATTTCACTTCTCCATCAAACTTGAAAGAGAGTTTTGCAGGGTATAGTAGTGTGGGCTGGAATTTGTTTTCATAGAGGACTTGAAGTACTCTGCTTCATACTCTTCTTGCCTTCATGGTTTGTGAAGAGAAGTCGGCCATAATTTTGATGGGATTTCCTTTGAATGTGATCTGCTTCTTTCTCTAGTGGCTTTCAGTACATTATTCTTGAGCTGAATTTCTGGAATCTTGACTATTATATGTCTCAGTGTGTTTTTAATTGGGTTGAGGTTACTTGGCGTTCTGAATGATTCGGTTGCCTGAATGTCAGATTGTTTTCTCATATGTGGGAAGTTTTCTGCTATTACCTCTCCCCATATTTTTTAAATGTCATTTGCATTGACTCCTTCTTTCTCATTGATGCCTATTAGTCTCACATTGTTCATCTTTGCATCGTCTTGCTGGTCATGGATTATTTTTTCCTGCATCTTAGTTGTTTTAAGAGATCCTTTCTTACCTTTTCACTAGCTGCACCAGCGTCTTCAAGATCTGAATCTCTGTCTTCACTTTCACCTACACACTTTTGCAAACTTGTGACTGAGATTTTAATTTCCTCTGTATCTGTTTGACTCTGCTTCATGTGGTCTATTTCTTTCCTGTATTGCTCATTCAAGGAATCTGTCATTTTTCTAATCTCTTCTTTTTTTTTTTATCAGTGTCTTCTTTAGGAGCAGTTATTAATTGTTTTACTGCAGTGTTTTCTTCAGGTTGGGTTTCCTTCCTATATTTCTGTAGTTTATTCTTTACTTCAGATGCTATGAGTGCAGAGAATTCTTTTTTTATTTCTGTACAGAATTCCACTCTGAGTTGCTCTATAACTTTCTGCTGTTGTTTATTTACTTTCAACGAAATTCATTCTTACATTTGAGCTGAGCTGTTGTCTTCTGCACTTGATCTGGGTGGACATTGGGTTTCCTCCATATGTTTCTGCATTTGATTCTTTGATGCTATTAATTCAGCGATTTCTTTTTTCATTTCCAATCTGAGTTTTTCTATACCTTTCTGCAGCTGTTTCTTTATTTCAAAAGCCTTTGATTCATTGATTTCAACTGTGTGGTTTCCAATTTGTTCTGTGTTGGTGTCCTCTGCACTTGTTATGGGTGGGCTTGGGGTCTGAGATTGCATTTTGCTCCTTCTTGTCATTTTGTGTAGCACTGTCCTCCAACCTTTGTTATAGAGCTTTGTTGCAGTTATAATCTTAGCATCTACTGAAATTCAGGTGCAGATCTACAAAATTTGGATTTATTCTGCTGTGCCTGGTTTGGGTCTGGCTGCTGTGCTCAGCTCCTTCCTGCTGCTGCCCTTGGGAGTGATCCTGTTGTACCTCTCTGGCAAGATGTTCTGCTCCTGGACTAGATGGGTGGCTTTGTCCCCTATTCTCTCTGCAGGGATTGCAGTGTAAGGTTTTCACCCCAGGCCTCTAGTCCAGGCCTGAGCAGAGTCTGGAAGGGATAAGGTGTAGTAGGGGGAAGTGGAAGCTCTCCCATACTCTCACAGGTCCTGGGTTAGCGCTGGATCTGGGGGTCCCCAGAATGCTGCAGAAATTCTCACTGGGCAGTCAGGGGGGTACTGTGGAGTCTTGGGGGGTCCCAAGTGGGTGGAAGAGGGTCCCACCCATGCTGCGCCTGGGCTGGGACCACCAGATCCTGCTGGTGCAGCGTAACCAGAAGCTTTCCCACACACTCACCAGGCCTGGGTTAGGACTGGATCTGGAGGTCCCCAGAACAAGGCAGAAATTTTCACTTGGTGGGGGGGTGTTGCCGGGGGTTGCTGCAGAGTGGTGAGGGAATACCAAGAGGGTAGATGTGGGTCTCACTCATGCTGTGCCTGGGCTTGGACTGGCAGGTTCCGCTGGCACAGGGTAGCAAGAAGCTCTCCCACATACTCACCAGGCCTGGGCTAGGACTGGATCTGGGGGTCCCCAGTACACGGCCATGAATAAAATATTCTATGCATTCATTTATTACTATTCAGCATTAGAACATGTCAGTTAATTAACAACAAAAATTCGTGGTCTGCAAAAGGAAGCAGAGTTAGGACAAATTTTCTTTTGGCTGAGAGAAAAAAATAAGTCAGTGATGAATAATAAGACAAAAATTCTATAATTAGTTTTAATCCTTTGCTCTGGATTAATTTCTCATATCACTTTATTTTTTAATATTTGAGGAGACTTTATCAGAATGAATTCCCTAATTATTTATATCCGCATTTGAAATATAAAATTCAATTAATATTCAATAAAATTTTACTTGTAATTTATTAAACTTGCTTATTTTTACCAAATAAGAATCAAAACTTACACTAAAAGAACAAAATGAATATAGTGAAATCTTAGTGATTAAATGAAACTTCAGAGATAGTGACCATAATTTAAATTTTCTCAAAGCTGTATTACTGTAAGTAAATAAGTCTAAAGTATAATTATCTTTTCATAGTCTAGATTTTCTAGTTTTTCTTTTTCTTTTTCTTATTTATTTATTTATTTATTTGGAACAGGGTCTCACTATGCAGCTTGGACTCATAGTGATCCTCCTGCCTGAATCTCTCCAGCACTGGGATTACAGGCATGTACAACACACTGGTTTCAACGGCCGGGCATGTGGTACCAGAGATCAAACCTGGTTCCTTGTGCTTAGACCACCAAGCTTCCTATTCCAACCCCTCCGGTTTTTCGTGAAACTTGCTTTACATCAAGGAAAAATGCATTTTTCCTTTAAATAAAGAAATTTACCCAGAAATTCACATTGCTGTTGAATTTTCACTTAGGATTTGAATTTTTTGGACTTCTGAAATCATCAACAATAATTACTTAGAAATATGCAGCTGTGTAAAGAAGGCTTTTCATAACAGAGCTGTGAATAAATGATTACAGATTTAATAATGAAAAAGAAAAGACAGACGAGCATGATGTTTGTGAATTTTTAATACTTTGAAATCTGTAACCAATCAGTTTCAACTGATTGATTTATGTCCAGAATATTTATGTTTGGACAACATTTGAGGACTAAAAGTGGGTGTAACATCTTAAGCTTATTTTTCAGAGAAGTTCTTGATGAATAGAATCCGTAGTTGACTATGTATGTATTCTCTACATTTTCTTTTCCAATGACATTCTCAAGGAATATTTTTTCTTTTTAAATGGATTATCACAGCTCTAGGAAGGCAGAGTATGTGAGTATATGTCATCACCATTTAAAAATTGAAGAGTAGACAGTTTTGTGATTGTGAACATTTATAACACTGGTAAAAGTCAGAAAAACCTAGGTTTTAGCTTGTTTTGCTCACTAATACACTACATAATCAACTTTTATACCTTTGTTTCTGTTGTTTCACTTTTAAATTGAAAATAAAATGTATCTTTGACTTATTTTACAGAGATACTATTAAGACTCATGAAATAAAACTTGTTCTTTTTTCCTCTAAATCTTTATTTTTTTATCAGTACATGTTTGTAGTATTTAATGATGCTATTCCTGCAGGCAGTTGGTGTATGTATTTGATTCTTTTTTCATTTTTCCCCTTCTTTCTCTTGAACTCCTTGACATTTGCAAAAGACTTATCTCCTACTTTTTTATTATTTTTCTTTTATTTTTCTCCTTATTTAAAATATTAGGAGTTTATCAAAAGAAAGTTTATTTATAAAACAACTTATAATTCTACAATAATATGTGTCTAACCAAATCTGAAACATCTTCCTAAATCCAAAGAACAATTAAAACAAGTATATTAAGGAAGTATATGAAGAGAATCTTCTCTAATATGGGATATGAAAATATTAATGTATTATTTCAAAATCTTTAATATTCATCTATGATACAATAATTTAGAAAAAATGAGAAATGGTATTCAGATCTGAATTTAACATTAGTCTTATTTCCGGTGCACTAAATCAGTGATAATAAACTTTTCTTTAATTTATTATTTTTATGATTTTTTATGTGTTTAGTATGGGGTCTACAGGATCTCACTACACAGATCAGATTTTTAGTGACCCTCCTGTTTTCAGCCTTCTAAATGCTGGGATTACAGGTGTGCTCCACTATGCCCAGTCTCATTCGCTGTTCAGCGATCCCAGTGCTGAGGCCGGTGCGGCATGCAGCTTGAGAGGGGTCAAACCCTCTTCTCTTCTCCTGCCTAAGCAGGCGCTTTAATCCACTGAGCTATCTGGCTGGCCCAGTGACAATAAACTTTTTAAAAATGTAAACATCAATTTTCAATTAATTAAGACACCCTGAAAGTAATATAATATATAAGACTTTGGTCACTGGTTGAGAAAAAATACAGGACAAAGGGAAACTAAGATTAGCTAAAACTAGATTAGTAGAGGGTGATGCCCTTGAAAAATAGAATTAGTGAAAATGCGCATTGGAGTGACAAGTTTAGGCATCTGGCCTGCCAAGTCATCAATCACAGTATTGAATGTGCTAGAAAAGTAGGCATGCAGCATTTTTAAATGTAGAAGACTTCACATAGTTTTGATAGCTAGAATTTGGAGACACTGTCATACTTGAGGAAAACCTAAACAAATACTTTCTTCTTTAATATAGTCATAAAGAATAAGATAAATCTATATGGAGTGATACAGAATAATGTCATAGGTATATTTGAAAAACCAAAGTACAGAACAGTGAATATAGTATGCACCCTTGGTGAAAAATAAAAGTGATATATACTTACACATTCATAAACTCATTCCAGAAAGATATAGAAAAATGGGTAACGTGTTGCCTCACAGGAAGAGACCCGAGGGACTGCAGTTCTAAGAAAGAGAATGTTATGTCTTGCTCTGAAATCTACATTATGTGATATGTGCATCACCACTCTAGATTTCTTCTATGTAGTATTTGCATAGAATTTACCTTTTTCCATTCTTTTAATCTGTCTTGTTTTCATACTTAATATAAGTTTCTTGTAGACAAGTTGAGTGTTGTTATCTTGTCCAACATTTCAACCTTCAGTTTGTGTGTTTAGAAATTTACATTTAATGTAATTATAGATATTTCTAGGTTTAAATTTATCACTTTGATATTTGGTTTTTGTTACAAATTTTTCCTACCTTCTTTTAGAGTACCATATTTTCATATACTGTTTATATTAATTTTGGCTTATTAAACACAAATGTTTGTTTTGTAATTTTTTACTCTTTACTTCAAGATTTGTAACAGATGCTGTGAACCCTGCTTATATGTGTTCAATGTTCATTTCACTAGGCAGGTATAAAATAACAAATTTGGCTGGACATTGGGGAAAAAGGAACCCTACTGTACTGTTGGTGGGAGTGTAGAGTGGTGCAGCCAGTCTGTGAAAATCACTGTGGAGATTCCTCAAAAAACTAGGATTAGAGGTCCTATTAGACCCAGTCATTCCCCTTCTTGGTATTTTACTGAAAGAATTAAAAGCATTACACCAGAGCAATATAAGCACACCCACATCTGTAGCAGTTTGTAATGGCTAAATCTTGGAAACAATCCAAATGATTTTCAATTGGTAAATGATAAAAAAGTTTTTTATGTAATGGAGTATCAGCCATAAAAAAGGAGAAAATTAAGACGTTTATAGTTAAATGGATGGACCTTGAAACTATAATTGTAAGCGAAATAAATTGGACACACATGTGTAAATATCTAACCTCTTTGGTGTGGCCAACTGAAAGGGTAAATAATAACCAAAATGTACAATGGATATTGTGAGATATGCAGTTGTTGTTCAATATGAAATGAGAACTAGGGAGGGGGCAGGAGAAAGGAACAAAACGAAAGAAAAAAATTCGAAAAGAAAGATAAAATGGAAACAAGAGTTTTGGGAATGGGGTGTGGAAGGGAAATGAGAAAATAAAAAGAGGAGTCATTTAGTAAGTTTAATATACTTATTTTACAGGTGAAAGGAAACCTTATTACAGAAATGACTTATTAATATCCCAGAACTAAAAAAAATCCCAGAACTAGAATTCAAACTCATTTGTCTGATTCCAAGAGTTTTGTGGTATTAGGAATATATTGGAATAATCTTTCAGCTTTTGTTACAGTCAGTGGTGTGTAAAAGGGATGCTTGGGCTAACAAGTAAATTGCTATTATATTTGAAATTATTGAATATGTACAAGGAGATTGTAAAGAGGTAAAAATTCCTAAACATAATGGATTTCCAGAATTTGAAAATAAAATTCACTAGTATGGAACTACATATATTTCAGAAATTGGAATATAGTAAAACAGATGATAAACAGATTAGCTACTTGCAAAGAGGTAAAACTTACCCTTAAGTAAAATTCTAAAATGTTGCTGACTATATTAGTATGTAGGGGGAATTTTCTTTCAGATGCTTATGACTATTACCCAACTGAAGTAAATAACAGTATTTGAAGTCTATATACCAGTAAAGATGGTTTTGTAGACTTTATGCTATATGGGAACACTATAATCTTCAATAGTTCTCTCAAATAAACACACAACTAAAATTATATTTAATATACAAATGCAATTTTAAACAAATCACCTTGACTCCACTTTTAACTACAAAGTTATTCTTAAAACAGCTTTGATACAAAAATTCTGGAACTCTTACTGTTTGGGTGAACAAATTAAATGAAAGGGATAACCCCTTACATATTTATGGACAGTTCAAAGTTTAATTCCCATATGCAAAGGAATATATTGAGAAAGATAATTAAAGGAATGATACTACTTACTAGAAAATGCAATCTGATTTCATCTTTATCAAATAATTATTTTGTTAAGGGAGCTTTTAATAGCATAAAATAAAATTTATTACATTTAGTTGTTTGGTTTGATGGGTTTTCCCCAATAGCATGGAACTGTGAAAGCACTACAACTTTCAAAGTAAAATAAGACCCTCATCCTAAAAAGTTTGCCTACCAGACCTTTGTTTGACAACTCCTCTTCAGTCTTGGCTGAAGACATGCAAATCTATTTCTTTCTTTTCACCTTTTTTTTTTCAGGTACCGGGGATTAAACTCAGCACCTTGCACTTGCCAGGCAAGTGTTTATACTACTAAGACATCTCCCCGGGCCCACAGATCTGTTTCTATCATGACTAATTTTGCCTTTTCTAGTGTTTCATATGAGTAGAATACAATACAGTCTTTTTTCTTCACTCCTTTCTCTTAGCATGCTGTTTAAAAATCTTTTGAAAAGAGAATAAAGAAATTATACAAATAATACAGAATTGAAAAACAAGATGATAGAGAATTAACAATGACTATTACATTGCATATCATTACCTTCAAAGTAGTTGCATAATTACAAGATAGGCACGTAAGATTGATCAAACACTATGAACACCAACTGTTCCTTTCCAAGAACTAATAGAAATCTGCCATTTTTAGTAAGTACAATTACCTTATTCTTTCCTTCTTTTTTCCTTTTCCCACCTACCAGTTATTCTTTTCTATTTGAGCATTTTCTTTTCCTTTGTCTATTCTACCTTTTGGATCTTAGTTACTCTTTCAGTTTCTTACATGAAGGAGACAATGCAACGTTTACATGCAGGGTCTGATTTATTTTACTTATGAGTGTGTGGTCTCTAGTTGCATACATTTACGTATAAAATCATCAGGTTTATATTTTTATAGTTCAGCAATATTTCACTGTATAAAAAATGCCACACCTTTTTTTCCATTCCTTAGTTGATGGTCATTTGGGTTGTTTCTAAGATTTAGCTATGACAAACTGCATTGCTATAAACATGGGTACACGTACATTACTGTGATATGATGTTTTGAATTCTTCTGGAAAAATATCCAGAAGGGAATACCTGGATGGAATGAGACCTCTAGTCCTAGTTTTTTGAGGTATCTCCTCAATAATTCCCACAGTGGTTGCACCAATCTACACTCCCACCAACAGTGGAGAAAGACCCTCTTTGCCCCACACCCCAACCAGCATTTGTTATCTGTTGATTTTTTTAAATTTTAAGTATTTGGTACAGGGTTCCACTACACAGCTCAGACTTGTAGTGCTCCTCTCATTTTTAGCCTCCCCAGAGCAGGGTTACAGATATACACCACCACATCTGGTTTTATTGGTTGATTTTTATTTATGATAGTCCTTTTTTCTGGAGTGAGATGGAATCTCGTTTTTTTTTTATTGTAAGTCAAAGATATAGTATAAATCTTAGAACAAAAATTAAGATTAAGCAATATTCAGAAAATTAAACACTAATTAATTAAAAATTAAATGCTTCAAAGCAATTGAACTAAGAAAAAGTTTTCATGACAGCAAAGAAGTACTAAGAGTAAAACATAAGATGAATATTGGAATGGCAAATAAATGACCAGCACTTCTAACAGTTTGAGGATAGGATAGCACACAAAGTTCTAGCACGTTGTGGACTTGTCTAATGACCATGACAGTTACTGGTGGCCAGGTGTCACTTGTGGGACAGCTATTTCTTTGAAATCCACTCTGTAGACTCAGAAGGAATCATGACCCATAGGGTGGAAGAGAAGTCCATTTGTAGAGTGTGCTGATGGAAATATTTTGTTGCTGAACACAAAAGAATAACTGAAAGACTACTATTATATACCTCTTATTTTCCTGTGTTTGTTTGCCCTGTTTGGTGGGTTCTTTCCATTCTCATTCATGGGGATGTGATCAATTTGCTTCCTCTCTAGAACATCATTTAGTAGTCTGTGTAGGCTTGGCTTTGTCATCGTGAAATTCTTTAGTTCTTCTTTGCCATGGAAGTATTTCACTTCTCCATTATAATTGAAAGAAAGTTTTGCAGGGTATAGTAGTCTGGGTTGGAATTTGTTTTCTTGCAAGACTTGAAGTACTTTGCTCCATGCTCTTCTTGACTTGATGGCTTGTGAAGAGAAATCTGCCATTATTCTGATGGGTTTTCCTTTAAATGTGATGTTTCTTTGCTTTAGCGGCTTTTAGTATACTGTTCCTGTGCTGAATTTCTGGGATCTTGAGTATCATAAATGTTTGGGTGTGGTTTTAATTGGGTTGATGTTATTTGGAGTTCTATATGGTTTGGTTATGTGAAAGTCAGATTGTTGCCCCATATTTGGGAAGTTTTCTGCTATTTGTTCTGCCCATATTCTTTTTATATCATTTGTATTGACTCCTTCCTTCTCATTGATGTCTATTAGTCTCACATTGTTCATCTTTGCATCATCTTACAGGTATTGAATTATTATTTCCTGTGCCCTAGTTGTTTTTAAGAGATCTTTTCTTACTTTTTCTCTAGCTGCAATGGTGTCTTTAAGGTCTGAAAGTCTATTTTCACTTTCACGCAAATGGTTTTGCCAGCTTGTGATTGAGGTTTTAATTTCCTGTATATTACTTTGAATCTGTTTCATACACTCTATTTCTTTCCTAAATTGCTTATTCAGGAGTTCCATCATTTTTATATTCTGCTCTATTTTTTTATCAGTGTATTCTTTAGAAGCACTTAATACTTCTTTGATTACAGTTGTCACTGCATTTTTTAGTTCAGAAATTATTTCTGATCTGATTTCTTCTACACCTTTCTGCAGTTGTTTCTTTACTTCCAACACTGTTATTCCAGAGATTTCAGGGGTGTGATTTCCAGTTTCCTCTATGCTAGTGTCTTCTGCATTTGTACTGGGTGGACTCGGGGTCGGAGACTGAGTTTTGTTCCTTCTCTTTGTCATTTTGTACACCACTGTTTTCTGACCTTTGGTGTAGAGCTTACATAGAGTTATTACCTTAGCACCAGGTCTGGATCTACGAAATTCAGATTCCTCCAGGTGTATGTTGCTTGGATCTGGCTGGGGTCTGGCTGCTGTGCTCCACTTCTTTCTGTTGCAGCCATTGGAGTTGAACCCTTTGTGTCACTCTGGCAAGATGTTCTGCTCCTGAATCAGCTAGGTGGGTCTTGCCTCTAGCCTCATTGCCGGTATTTCTGCTGAAGGGTTCTGCCTGTGATCTGAGTCTATTCAGGATCCAGCGGCCCTGGGTGTTCTTGCTCCACCTGTGCTCTGGGTCTATTCAGGACCCAGGGCCTCTGGGTCATCCTCATTGTTCTTTTAATTTGCATTTCTCAGATGCAAGTGATTTTGGATCT
>NW_004524742.1:2764985-2787237 GCF_000260255.1 Octodon degus
TAGACACAATATCATGTCTGCATCTTTTACTACAAATAACCACAATGAAGACAACAATATGTGATGTATTAATCATTGTAACTGCCCTACTAACCTGTTTTTTTTTTTTTTTTTTTGCGGAACCAGAGATTGAACTCAAGCCTTTGCACTTGCCAGGGAAGCGCTTATTCTACTGAGCCATCTCCCTGGCCCCTCTAGTAACATATTTTGAAACTGTCTCATTGCTATTTAATTTTTCAAAATTAATTTTTAAAAAATAAATAAAAATTAAAATTCTTTATATGTTGTACATAAAGTCCTTCATCTGAGGGACAATTAGTTAATTTTTTAGCCATTTTGTGAGTTTTCCAGTATGTCCAGTTAAGTTTGCTTTTGTTCATGAACTCTGCCTATCCCAGTTTTCAAGATTGCTACCTACTTTCTCTTCCAGGAGACTTAGTGTTTATGTTTTATTGTTTAGGTCTTGACCCATTTTGACTTTCATGCATGGCTCTGATTTTAGTCTGCAGCATGTGGAAAGCCAGTTTTTCCAGGACCATTATTTAGAGATGCCTTCTTTTTCTAGTGAACATATTTGGTCCCTCTGTCAATGATAAGGTAGCTGAGTATGTTTTTAGTTGTGTCTGCATCTTCTAATTTGTTCCATTAATCCCTGGGCCTGTTGTTTTTTTTCCAATACCATCTTAGCATGCTTTCAAAATTCATTCTTGTTGCCCTGTGCATTGCCGAACAATATTGTATAGGCATATATAATCTGCAGTTGATTTATCCATCTATCAATTGATGGAGAGTTGGTATGGCTTATATTTTAGATGTTGTAAATAATGCTTCTCTAAACATTCAAATACACATTTTTATGATGAAAAGGTGTTCATTTTTCTGTTATAAATACCCCAGAATATTTTCGGATTACAGGTAAATTGTGCTTAAATTTATTTATTTATTTGTATTATTTAAGGAAGGATCTACAGGATGTTCAGGGTCTCACTACTAAATCAGACTCGTAGTGATCCGCCTGTTCACAGCTTCCCAAGAGCAGAGATTACAGGCATGTGCCACCATGTCCAGTGTCAACTGCCATCTCAACACGCCCTGGGGGTTGGGGCCAGCGCAGCAGGCTAAGGGATCGAACCCTGGCCCCTGTGCCTGCTTGCAGGCATTTTAATCCACTGAGTTATTTGGCTGGCCCTTGTGCTTAAATTTAATGAGGTATTATTAATTTGTTCTACAAAGAGATTGTATCATTTTCTCATTCTATTAACAATGTACCAAAGTTTTAGTTGTTCCATATTCTTTTCAACCTTCAGTATTATCATTCTGTTTAAATTTAGCTAATCGATTAGCTATATATTGATATTTCATCGTAGCTTTAATATCAAGTAAACCTTTGGTGCACGAAAAATGTTTATTTCCAAGTTGTACTTTTCTATTGGCAAAAAAAAGGGCAGAATCACATAACTTCTGATTTATTTATAAGTTTTCCATGATTTTGCTTCCATCAGTTCCCTATAGTCTGCTCTACATTAGAAAAAAACGTAAATTTGAGTTGCTAAAAACTGTGGAAACTGAGATTAGACCTTATATTTTCATATAAATTCTTCAAGGTATTGCTTTCCTGTGAGATCAACCTGTGAATCAACCACTTCCTTTTTCCTTTCTTCTTCCCTCCATTCCAATCCCTCATTCATTCTTTCAACTATCATCTACTCTGTTCCCAAAGGTGATAGGTGTTCAATTCTCAGAAGCCAAACAATACACAAAATGTATATGAGGAAACAAAATTTCCTTTTTTTTCCCCTTTTTTTTTTTTTTTTTTTTGTATTTCAGGGAAGGGTCTACAGGGTGTTTAGGGTCTCACTACTAGATTGGATTCTTAGTGATTCACCTGTTTACAACCTCCCAAAAGCTGGGATTACAGGCATCTGCTACCACACCCAGTCTTCCATTCAATTTTACTGCCTAGAGAAAACCACCATTGTGTGAGGCCTTTTTTGCAGACATTCCTTCATGTAAAGTAAATGCTGTTCAAATAGCTATGTAACGATTAAATGAGTTCATGTATAGTTATAGCATTTTCCTTTTTAAAATTTATTTATAGGGCCGGCCAAATATCTCATAAAGCACCTGCAAGCAGGCACAGGGGCCGGGATTTGATTTCCAGGCCTGCCATGCTGGCCCGGCTCCTGGAGTGCACTGAGATGGCAATTGAGACTGGGTATGGTGGTATGCACCTATAATCCCTGCTCTTGGGAGGCTGTAAACAGGAGGATCACTACAGGTACTACAGGGTGCCTGTATTTATTGTATTTATTTATTTTTACTTAGTACAGGGTCAGAAGGGTCTCACTCCATAGATTTGACTTGTAGTGATTCGCCTGTTTTCAGTCTCCCAAGTGCTGGGATTACAGTGTGATGCCACCACGCCCAGTCTCAATCGCCGGCTCAGCACGCCCCAGGAGTGGGACAGCACCACACACAGGGATCAAACCCTGCGGCTGCACTCTGCCTAAGCAGGTGCTTTGTCCGCTGAGCTGGCCGGCCTGTGGGTATAGTATTTTAAACCCCATCTTACAGTTCATAAAACTACAACAGAAAATTTCAGTAAATGTGTTAAATCATAAAATTTAGTAATTGCCAATTTTCACATTCAAACCGAGGAAGTCTGAGTCTGGAGATCAAGATCATCAGCATGATCTTGTCCTGCCACCCTCGGAAGGTCATTACAGCCTGTATCTAGATGTCCTCACAGAGCCTTATGCGTTCCTATGTGGGGCTTTTGCAGCTGGTTTCATCTAACATATGTGATCCTGGGATTAATGGTGTGTGCTACTAAATTAATCCACTGATTGTTTTATCATTTTTTGATTGTGGATAATGGGAATGCCCACCATGGGTGTGGGTGGCACCACCCAAGAGGCTTGTGGCTCAGGTAGGATAAAAAGGAAAGGGAGACTTATTTTGTAGCTGTTGTTGCTGTTGTAGCTTTAATTTATCAAGTAAACTTTCAATGCAGGAAAGAAATTAATTTCAAATTTGTGCTTTCCTATTTCCTGCTGCTGCTGGTGTCTGTTGCTTGCTGCCTCCTGCCTGCCTGGCAGTGGAGTTTCTCTTCTGTCATACTCCTTTGACGTTGCACCTGCATTGGAACCAGCTGACTTGGGACTGAAATCTGTATGAACTGTTCAGAGATAAACTTGGGTATTTTGTCTCAGCAATGACAGAAGTAACTAAGACAATGGCTTTTGTTTTCTGTGACCAGAATCATGGTAAAAATGAACTTTGTGAGTCAAGACACTACTTATACTCTAAAATATACTCTAGGGGCTGGGGAGATATCTTTATGGTCCAAGCATCTACCTGGCAAGTACAAGCCTCTGGGTTCAATCCCTGGCACTACATTCCTTACCAGCCCTGGAACCCTAGGTGTGCTGTGCCAGCCACGAGAATCAGGCATGGTGGCACATGCCTGTAATTCCAGCACTGGGGAAGCTGAGACAGGAGGATCACTAAGTCTGAGTTATGTAGCAAGACCCTGTGCCAAATAGATAAACAGATTTTTTTTTAAATTAAAATATACTCTAAAAGAGTCAAGCAATTCAAATGTATGTGAAGTAAAGTCCCATCTATCAGTTTTCTCTTTAGAAGTATCATTGTAACAAATCATTATATAATGTTCTAGAAATTTAAAATTGTGGTTTCTGTATACCTTATATATAATATATATTCTACCTAAGAAATACAAATCAATGTTATACATATATATATATACACACACACATATATAATGAAATAAAAGTATAGATGAAAAGCTCTCTCCCCTTCCTGTTTTTCTCCTCAGAAATATCATTATGAGAGTTTAATACACACCTTTCTGAAAATTTTGAAATTTACTCACATATTTCTATGTATCACATATAATGTATATACCTAGATCTATATACATATGGATATATGTTAAAGTTTCCTTCATACAGATGAAAATATCTAGTGCAACTTGCTTTTTACACTTGAAAACATATAAGGGAAAATTTTTCAGTTTTCTTTATCATTCAGTATTTCATTGTATAGAGGTACAATAATGTAACCAGATTCGTTCATGAACATTTAGATTACAGATATTTTCAGCAAATATATATTAAATGCCAGGATATTCTATAAATGAACAACAGAATATTTCTGCTCTGATGATTTCTGTTTCACAGAAAATGCTGCAGTGGATATTCTTTTGGGGTTTTTTTTGGTGATATTGGGATTTGACCCAGGGCCTTGCACATGCTAGTAAGTACTTCATTAATGAGCCGCCCAGCCTTCTTTTAAATCTTTGCACATACGTGAGTGTGGAATATTTCTATAGGAAAACATATAAGCTTTTAAAATGTTGATCAGCAATGATAAAAGACCATCAACAAATGTTCAGTAAGGATTTGAAAATGTTCTTTTAAGATAAATTACAAAATCAACAGATTGGCAGATATGTTTTATTTAGTAGAGTTTGGTATGTTAAAATCAAAAGAGGACTTAAGTAAAATGAGTGTTTCTTGTCACTTCTTGAAAAATCAGAAGCTCTGATAATATTGGGCCCACAACTGTACAGGGCTTCCAGAGCCAAGTAATAAAGGAGTAAATGTGCCACAATCCTTGCCATTCCAAATTCTTTTCACTTGGTCTCTCTACTTCTTATTGCACTTGACTATCTACTAAAGCTTTTAAAGGTGTTGGTCTCCATCAAGCACTTAACAGTTTACCCCAAATATCACTCTAGCAGTGCGTTTAAGTATCGACTATAACAACCTCAGACAGATGTTCTTTCATTAGTTGACTCTTATATTGAATAAATTTGATAAAACTATGTTTGTACTTCCTGCTATATTATCTTATAAAATTAATGAAAAAATATGAAATGTTTAGTCATTCAGTATTGAAATAATTGGACTGATAAATGGTTGGGAAATAGATGAAAATATTGCTAAGAGAGACAAAGTGATTCTTGGTACTAGAATGTTTAACAATTAACCTTGTGTAGGAATTTAAATAGTAAAACAATGTTATCTGTCAGAAAAAAAAACCTGGCTGCTCAGCTTGGAAACACAGCAAAGTGGAAATCTTGGTCAGTGATGGAAATGTCTTTCCATACATACCTGGGAGACAGGCTATTTTAGTTGAAATAACCACATATCCATTTAAAGGAAAATTATAGCTGTTAAATGTGAGTTTGCCTGGATTTGAATCTTGGTTCTAAGATTTAATAATTTTATTTTTTACCAGGTTATTTAACTGTTTCTCTAAAGAGCTTCTTCATTTGTAAATGGTGATAACAATAATTTCTACTTTGTAAGTTCTCTATGATATTTAAATGACTGGCCCATAGTCAGCTGCAACCATAAACACTTTACACACATAGTGATGCCTTTAAATTTACCCTCCAAATAGTTATTTGATTCCATTTTTCCCCATAAACCTTCACTAGACAACCTTATGTGAATTTACTTTATGACATGACTTTCTGTATGGCATCTACATCTTCTAGGATTTCTGAAGAAGTATAGTACTACTGGTAGCCCTGTTTTTAGCAGTCAGTACAACAATGAGAGATACATACTGCTAAAGAAACTCACCTTGCAAGCTGTTATGATCAGAAATAGTGTTTGTCTATGGAGTATCCTTAAGTAAAATGGCCAAGGACTGAGCTTCTTGAGGTTGATTTTCTGATTTTCTTTACCTATAAGTGGATCCATAGTCATTTGTGTTTTTATTTTTATTTTTATTTTTTTTTGCTTTTTTTGTTTGTTTGTTTTTTGTATTTTAGGGGTGTACAGGGTGTTCAGGGTCTCACTGTGTATATCAAACTCCTAGCGATCTGCCTGTTTACAGCTTCCCAGAAGCTGGGATTACAGGTGCACACCACCACACCCAGTCTCAATTGCCATCTCAGTGTGCCCCGGGGCAGGTCCAGCACAGCAGGTCCCAGGGGATTGAACCCCTGCCCCCTGCACCTGCTTGCAGGCACTTTAATCCACTGAGCTATTTGGCTGGACCTTCCATAGTCATTTGTATGTAACAGTTTGACACTCACAGTGTCTTGGAAAAATGAATCTTGCATGACACATCTAAATGTATTGCAAATAAAATTGCACTAGATGATACCAATAGGGTTTCTATTAATGAACTGATATTTACTGGGTTGATACCATCTTTACACTGCCACTGCAGGAAAATATGTACATGGGGTCTTGCTAAGTCAAGTATTTGTGAAATCTGGCCAGATTATGTTAAGAGATGTTACCGGCTTAAAATAACTTTTCCTCATTAACTTATGACTTTTAATAACAATTTTGAGAACTAAACATTAGTATATTAGTATGATCAAGATTAGTATGTTTGTTTGGAATTAAAAATTATTTCCTTAAAAATATGGTTGTGTATAAGAAAGACATATCATAGATATACTACCAAGTACTTTAAAAAAAAATTATTTATTTTGTGTGTGTGTGTGTGTGTGTGTGTGTGTGGCCAGCTCAGCCCACCAGGGGGCAGGGCTGGCTGGCATGTGGTACTGGGGGATTGAACCACGGTCCCTGTGCTTTGCTTAGCTTAGCTGGTGAGATGGCTCAGTGGCCTAAAGCACCTATTTAGAACAAGTACTTTTTTTTTAGTTCAAATAAACTCTTTACATTTACCTCAATTAGGCATAATGCAAAAGAGTAATATAAAGTTCTTGGTCTTGACATGATCTGAAGAAAGTCATTCTGTCTTTGTATGGAAGCCATAGAGGTAAGTCACTCTGATCTCCCTTCCAAAGCACCTGCAATGGAAAGCACAGATGACTGACCATGATGAGCTCTATCTACTATGGAATTCATGTCAGGTTGTTTCTGACCTTTGACTAAGCAGAGCTAAAGCACTGTAACCTGGCTTCTTCTGTACACTCAGTCTCAGGTGACACCACTAGATCTCTTCCACAGGCATCCTTCTGCATGGCTTCTCCTGTACACTCAGTCTCAGGTGGGTGACACCACTAGATCTTTTCCATAGGCATCCTTATGCACAGCAGGGGATCCACAGTAAAGCTCATGTCACACAAAAACAAGGTAAAGGATAGGGTTCTACCCATGAAATCTAAATGTTCTATATTGTATTGTTTAGGTGAAGCTAGCCTTGTGGAGTACTTGAAGTGTTGTATTGAAGTCACAGCCAAATCAGTACTGAGATAAGAACATGCAAACCTGCTGCACCTGGCCTCAGGAGATAGGCCAGTGGTGGAAACCTATGGCACAGGCACTGCATAAGGCTTTTGTTATCACTGAGAGGTGTAAAAGGTTTGCCATTATTGTTATAGGCACTAAATAAGTGCTCTTGATAAGGCGCAGTGTCTCTGGTAGGAATACATGGATATACAAACCAAGGAGTAAAACCAAGAATGGCCTCATTTACAGTCATTCCTATTGAACCCCTGGGGAACTTTGTGCTTTTCCTCACATATCTCTGGGCCAAGCAGAGTTAGAGATCCTGATCTTCAGTGGTTTCTTCACTTGTAAGGAGGCAGGGCAAAGATTCACTGAACTACAAATACCGATGAAAGATAGTTTTGGTTTTTGCACCCATGGATCATTAGGTAGACATAACTGATTAGCCAGAGGAGGTGGAGCTATTTTTATATACATTGGGGTCAACATGACACATACATAAGATTGGAATGATCTACTTAGGTGTCTTTTGGTATGCCCTCGGCCAACAGTTACCTGTGAATGTACAGGTAACAAACCCACAATGAAGAGTATAAAGATTCAAGGATTAAGGCTCCTTAAGAATAAATGCTTAGGTCATACCAGCAGGTACATCATGAAGACACACTGAAGTGACAACTGAGTAAGGGGAATCTGCAGTGAATACCATAAAGCAAGTACCAGTGTGACATGAGGCCACTGCAATGTGAAGGACTTTAGTATGTCCCATGACCCTAACTTTTCCAAGCTTACCAAAGAGTGGCTTATAGGAATCCTAGAGGAGATACATGATAAACATTGTTTAAAACTGATTTATATCCCAGCTTGGGCACTTTGAGATCCATTAATGAACTTGCATCAGATCCAGTTTTTCCTCCACTGTTATAAGAACATGACATGACCCAGGAGGCATATTAGAATTGTGCCATTCTGACCCATTCTGGAATTCTAATGAACAAGTTTGGCTTAGGTCACCCATTGATCTGGCCAAGACTCTCAGAATTACACTACAAATTGCGTCTTTATTTAGCTTTTCATCCTTTTCTAAAGTTTCATAGGCTCTAACCTGAATTGTAATCTGTGTTTCTCAGCCTTGTACTCCTTCTCCCTGCTTCATCCTTCAGAGGCATTTTCTCCAATCTCTTGGACATCTAATCTTTATTGATATCTACTTGCAAAAGACAGTAACTGATCCCATGACTACTGTTTTCAAATTTCAGCAAAAGAAATGATAGCCTCACAAGATAATTTAGAATGATTCAAGAGTCTCAAAATCCAGGAGCAGAGCCTAACCTTTAGCTTGTAACAACTTTCTTAGGGATCAACAATTGCTCTAGTTTTGTTTGCTCTACTCTTTAAAAAAATTCCTCCAAAATTTGAACTGATGAATGAGTCAAAATCACTCTGATATATGTTAATTTCAGAAATGAAAATGTCTACTGAGCTACAGTAAATTGGACCTACTATTTGTAGCATGGCTGTGATAGCACAGTCAAATACAAAGCCTGTAAGGTGATTTGGAAAGGAAGGCAGCATGAGGAAAGAAGAGACAGTACATGTTCATATATCAGAAGAAATACATTAAGGAACCAGAAAAATTCATTATTTGAGAGAATACAGATAAAAGGGGAGGGAATGTTAAAAGAAGGGAAGCTATTGAAAGAAATTGTAAACAAGGTGTAAAAAAGACCTGGAGGCAAGATGCTCAGCCCAAATGTCCTAGAAGAGGCTGAGCTGGGTTGGGGGCAACACAATCGAAATTGTGTGACTTTAGAGAATCAATTTATGTAGTTTATGACATCATTACCTTCCCTCATGGCTTGCTGTAACATCTCCCCTGTCTAATCCATCTCATCTTATTGGTTCTATATTCAAAACTAGAGCTATGATCCTCTCCCTTAACAAATCCATCATCTTGCTTCTGGGCCCCAGCATTTCACTCCCCTGGGTTACTGCGATGGCTTTCTAACAGTTCATGTACTCTCAACACTGCACAATGAAGTCTTTAATTTACACCTTTATTCCCAGCCTGCAATGACCTTCAAGACCCCCATCATGCTAACTTCTGCTCTCACTACTGTTGTCTTGCTCACTCTGTTACAATTCCACTGATTTGCTTTGCTCTTCAAACACACAAGGCACTTACAGCTTTCAATGGTTTTTCTTTTTCATGCCTGACGCACATACGTATAGAACTATATTATCACTGACTCTTCCCTCCTCAGTCAGCTCAACTCAGCAATGAGGCTACTTTAATTCTTCAGTTTGTCCTTTATCTTCTCAATACTGTTTTTCTTTTTATGTAGAGCTTTTTTTAATATAATCATATACTTCTGAATTGTATACTGTATTGCCAGCTGTTTCTACCCTCACATAAACTCCATGGAAGGAGTGGTCTTTATTCATGGATCTTTCCCTGGTAGTACTAGGAAAGCATTTAATAAATATTGGGTGAATTTACTTCGAAGTTACATTTTTCTCCTCGCAGGGCAACTGCTATTTGGTTATGAGCCTTAATAAGGTTCCCACCTTCTCAACTGGGCAGAAAAACACAAGGCCTAAGTCACAGGGCTTACTACCTATTTAAAAACTAACCCAGCCCACCTAAGAGGCTCAATTTGCACATCTTGATCCTAAAGTTTTAAAAGACACGGATGTCTAACTGCTGGCGTCCATTAGTTTCTACGGCTGGCGTAGGGGCGCCAACGCGACCCTCACCCAGCACTTCCCCACTCTCAGCACGTGCGACTGCCAACGCCCCAAAGGCAGAGCTCTTCGGCCGCCGGGCCTGAGGCGACGCGACGCGGCGCGGGCCTTGCCCTGCCCGCAGCTTCAGTGCCCTCACTTAGGTGGTTAGTCCGCGCCTAAACAGCGTGCTCGCCGGCCCGGGAGGCCCGCGGGCCCAGGACCGACGCGCCGAGGCAGCGTCTCCTCAGCGCCCCCGCCTTCCGCAGGCAGCTGGGCGGGCCCCAGCGCCGGGCCGCGAACAGGCGGCGCGGCGAACACCCGCGCGAGGCCCCGCGGCGCGTCAGGGAAGCGCGCCGGCCACCTCGGTCCCCAGACGCCGCCGCCGCACGCACGCACGCGCAGTGCACGCAGCATGAGGGTCGCGGCCTTGATCAGGTAACGTGGAGCTGGGCCGCCGCCGCCTCCTCCTCCTCCTCCTCCTCCGGGTCGGCCTCTAGCCCCTTCCTGCCGCCGCTGGCGCCCGGAGAGACAGGCTCTGCGCGCAGTCTGGTGCGGCTCGCACTCTTCCGGCCCCGGGAAGAGGCGGGGCGTCCGGCCGGCTCCCGGCTGGCTGCCCTCGGCGCTCGTGCGCCCTCCTCCCCGCCGGCCCGCGGTCGGGCCCCGCTTCGCGGCTCTGGGGAACCTTGAAAAGCCCTGGCGCCTGGCCGCGCCGCCAGGGGCGCTGGTTTAATTACTCTGGGGTTGCTTGCATCGGGTTTGTGCAAGTTCCAGAGGGCCTTGAAGTTGGAGACCCGCCTCTGATGCGGCTTTAACAGCTACCGCCTTTTCCCGGGTGTCCTTCTGCTGTGCAGTTGGGTGCGTGGTGCCCGCCACCTTTATTTTAAGGTCTCTCCTCCCACATCTTCCATCGCACAGGTGGTTTTACAGGATACACACCTGTTGCTCACTGCCTCCCTCCATGTTTCTCTTCCCTCGTGGTTTTTCACAGTTGTACTGTTTTAGGCTAGAGCTAGTTCAGCTGTTCACGATGCGCGGCCATGAAGGCTTTTATGACTCTGGCGTAACATCCTTCATATTTGAAAGGCGTTGAATTATGTAGTCATTATATTTGCTGTGCAAATAAGTTATAGAACTGACAAATCCCAAAGATAATTTAGAAGTTTCAACACCCAGCCTCTAAATTGAGGTAATAGAGCACACAATATTGCAAAGGAAGATTGGATTATTTAAGTATTTCATTTCCAGAAAAGTGAGTGACGAGTGTCTAAGGTACATTGCAGTGATGGGTATACTTTTGAAGTACATTGAAGATTTTATAATTACTTCATTCACTTCCCTAAGTAACCCATAATGGTTGACAATATTGACCTATTATAGGCTGGATACATTTCCAGTTGCTGCAGCTATTAACAATACTACATTCCAGTTTCTTTTACAGGAATATAAAATAGTCAAAGTAAGTATTTTTATTTAGTAAATTTCTTCTGTGAAGGCAGTGATTGAGTTTGAACCATTGTGATTTTTCACTTAGTTTTCAGAAATAAGACATAAATAGGCCAGGAAATGAGTAATTCACATCAACATTCAGTTTGCCAAACGTCTTAAAGATTAACACTGTACATACATAATAAAGATGGAAATTTTGAGGGAAAGAGAAAGGATCCATATAATCTGTTACACCAGATATTCTAAACTGAGCTTATGTTACTTTTATAATCAAGTTACTGAAAAATGTAATGGTTGAAAAGTTGCTGGGCTGGGGAGATAGCTCAGTGGTCTAAGCACCTGCCTGGCAAGCACAAGGACCTGCCAGCCCTGAAACTGGGTATGGTGGTGCAGATGTATAATCTCAGCGCTGTGGAGTCTGAGACAGGAGGATTACTATGAGTCCGAGCTGCTTAGCGAGACTTTGAGATAAATATTATTGGTATACATAAGAGTTTTAGGTATGTCAGGAGTTAATAGTATCGATACACCAATATATGCTCATGACATGCCTATGTCATATCACAGATTGTACTTTTAATGTATATTATGTATCTATTTTTATATTTATATATGTACATTTGAATCTGAACAGTGAATCTCTGTGTTTGTGTATGATAATGAGAGATAAAAAGTATATGTGTGTTTTAGGAATAAGTGAAACAGATTTTTTAATACCTTTAGGTCAGAGAACAGTTTTATTGATTTATAAACAAATATTTTATAGTTGAATGATGCTGTGAACATTATCAAAGTGAGCCATTCTCTGTAATGACATGTATAAACCGAGTGCTGAGTAATTTGGCTTATTACTTCAGAGTTGGAAACTGAAAAACTGATCTGTAATATTTCTCATCAATATTTACTGTACATTTATGCCTAGTTATTGTACAAAATTGGTTACAGGACATCTCTGCATACTAAAATCTGCAGATGCAAAGTCTTTCATACAAAATGGTATATAGAACCTCTGATAACCTCCAATATATTTTGTCATCTCTTGATTATTTGTAATACTTAATACAAAGTACATGCTATGTAAATAGCTGTAATAGTGTATTTTAGTGAACCTGTGTGTATCTTATCACCAGTGCAGTTTCTGTTTCAAGTATTTTCTCTTTGTATTTGGCTAATTCTATGTTGAACCCATAGAAATGGAAGGTGGAATAAGGATTGACTATGCTTGTGTACTTACCAAATGCTACAGATAATAAGTAGTCAATGCCTCTCAATGTTGTTTACCTTTGTTCTTAACCATTTTTGTTCTTAAAATACTCAACATTTTGTTAGACACTAGTCCTCCCAATGTAGAACACATTGGAAGTAGTACTTTGAAACCATATTTCATTTTATAGTAAATTGTAAGGCTAAATGCTGATTTGGAGGTATACTCCTCAGTCTTTCATATTTCATAGTTTTATTTTTGCATTTTTTTTGAGAAAGTAGTGGGTTCAATAACAGTAGTTGTGGAAAACTTATTTAGGGAAATCTAAATCTGAAGAGGAGAAGTGCTTGCTTTTTGCTCCTTGCACTCTTCCTCTCAGGAAAGTTCTGAAATGAGCATTGTAGATACAGTGGTGGCTGATACACTGATAATATTGATGGTTAATATTACCAGTGTAATTCACCATTTAGTTCTCATATCTACAAAATCTGAAGACGAGTGTGTCAAGCTTTGTCATGATTCAAATTGTACTAAGAACAAGTTTTTTTTAAAACAAACAAACAAACAAAAAAAACTTAATTTCATCCAAGGTGTATATGTAGTAACTTGCTGAGATTTTAAAAAAAAATTTAATTTGTGAAATATTGTATTAAGTAAGGCCACTATCACAAACTAGAGGGTTATTATACTTTAGCATATTCTTTGTTTTTGTGACATGTAATTTCATAAGCACTTGTAAATAACAACTCTAGATATTTCAGTTTCATATGCTTAGTTTGCATAAGAATTAGAAGTTAATTGTTATTACATTCTGATTGAAGTCTCATTCTGAAAAGATAACTATGATTAAATAATGGGTTCTATTTTAATTTTTAGTAATTTTTGAATAATGGTTAGTATCTGGTTCTGTATCTCTCTCTGTCTCCTCTCTCACTTGCTCTGCATTATTTTATTTTTAGTGGTGGCAAGGACAGCTGTTATAATATGATGCAGTGCATTGCTGCGGGGCATCAGATCGTTGCTTTAGCAAATCTGAGACCAGATGAAAACCAAGGTAAGTATATGCTTTTCCTAGGAAATTCTCAAAATGAATGTGCATTTTGTTGTATGTACACAGAAGGGCAAACCCCCCCCAACACATAGTTAGCCCTGTTAGATGTTAGGTTAGACATAGGAACAGCCAGTAGGAAGAGGTATTGTCAGTCTCTTACTAGACAGGGGTAGTGAAGCTCAGAGTTCTGTGTTTGTCCAGAGAAGAGTTTCAAAGTGAGAATTGAACCATCTTATTTCAGAGTTCATTGCTGTTCTAGCATGCCTCATCTCCAAGTGTTGGAGGCAGTATACAGAGAAATAGGAGAAATCTCCTACCTTGAGGAACTTGGGAGATAAGACATGTATTATACATTCATAATATGAACATTTTTTAAAAATACATAGTTTTATTTTAGATGTAAGCCAAAGCTGTGAGACTTGAGAGAAACGTAAAATATATATTTCTACTTGTTTATGTATGATTAAGAAATACATACAGTTTGAGTAATTTTTCAGTTTATTTTGAAATTTTCAGTTTTCAAAACAATATATTCACAATTTTTTATATTCTTTAGTTATATAAATATTAACAGAAATCAGAGGGCAAAAAGATTAACACTGATCTAACTTTGTATATTGTTCCTTTTTTACATGACTTTGTATTAAGATGTTTTTAGGCTCTGTGCTTTTGTATTACTTTTATTTTAGGATGAATTAAGAAGATAGTGTGTGAAAACATTAATCATATTTCCTAGCATGAAGTAGCTATCCTGTAAATGTAGTTGAATCAGAATAAAAAACTATTTTCCTTCTGTGTTTGCCCACCTGCCTGCCTGCCAGTCTTTTGTATTTTGCTTTTATATTATTTTGTAGTTGTTTTCTGTATTTTTAATCTTTGTTCTTTATACCTTGATAGATTTATTATAAGGGAGTCTATCACCTTTCTTCCTCTGAGTGTCCTCAGCACTGGGGACATCCCTATATCACTCATACGCATTCAGTTTATTGGTAGACCAAAACTAATGAACTCACTTGAATTAGTTTTTGGTTAGGGTCTACTACAGGGTGTTTAGGGTCTCACTACTAGTTCAGACTCAGGCCTGTGCCATCACACCCAATCTCAATTGCCATCTCAGCATGCCCTGAGGGCAGAGCCAACACGGCAGGCCTGGGGATCGAACCCCTGGACCCTGCACCTGCTTGCAGGTGCTTTAATCCACTGAACTATTTGGCCGGCTCTGTGCTGGGATTCTGATGATGAATAATAGCTATTTTTTAAGAAGTATGTATATATATATATATATATACATAATTTTTTTTTAAGTGGCTTTAAGTTAAAAAAATAACTCTTCCAGCATGAATGGCAAATGTTCTGTGATCTGTGTACATATTATAAGACAAAGAAAAAGCTTTACCAAAGGAAAACTGCCTTTTTCCCCTTGTGACCAGTTAGGCAAGAGGGTCTTTTAAAGCTAATTTGAAAGTTCTTAGTGTTTAAAAGCAGGTGCTTTTTATTTTTTTATTTTATAAAGAGAATACAAGATAATAATAAAAAAAAATTACAAGTGATACAGAATTTCACTTAAAGTAATGAATTTCACAGTATTTGTTGTAATGCAGTGTTGTCTTCCAACCAGTTATTCATATTACCAGATATATGCTTGTAAAATTGGAAGAAAAAAAAAAGAAATATGTAAGAAATTAAGAATAGGAAAAGGAGAAACAATTGAAAATAGGAGACTAAACAAATTAAGCATTATCTGCTCCTTTCCATAGATCAGCAAAAATCCACAGTATAGTTGTCCAACCCGTCTTGTTTACATACATAGGTATCCCCCCTACACTTCCTCTCTTGTCCTTTTCCTCAACTCAGTAACTCTTTCCTTTTGAGTAAGTTCATCCCCTTAGGCATATTGTCCTTTTCAGATTCCATTTTCTCTTTCAGGTTCTCACACTAGGGAAACAATATGATGTTTGTACATGCGTGTCTGATTTATTTCTCTTGAGAGTATAGTCTGTAGTTGCATCCATTTACCAATAAAAGTCTGAAATTTATTTGTTTTATAGCTGAGTAACACTCCATTGTGTAAAAATACCACATCTTCTTTATCCATTCTTCAACTGATGGGCATCTGTGTTGTTTCCAGGATTTAGCTATGACAAATTGTGCTACTATAAATATGGGTACACATATATCACTGTGGTATGATGTTTTCAGTTCTGTAGAAATAACCAAGAGAGGCATAGCTGTCTTGAATGGGATCTCCAATTCTAGCTTTTAAGGAATCTCCACATTCATTTCCATAGTGGTTGCACTAATCTGCAATCCCAACAACAGTCGAGGTTTCCTTTTTCCCCACAGTCCCTCCAGCATTCGTTATTGGCTGACTTCCTGATGTTAGCTATTCTTTCTCAGATGAGACGGTATCTCAGTATTTTTTTAATTTGCATTTCTCGAATGACCAATGATATTGAACATTTTTTCATACATTTACTTGCCATTTGTATTTCTTCATCTGAAAAGTGTATATTCATTGCAAATGCTCATTTTTAGATTGGCTAAAGCAGGTGTTTATATAATATATAAAACATATATTATACAATTATAATTTTTCTCCATGAAGTTTGTGTCTTGTCCTCAGCTTTTCTATGTGAGTTAATGTATTTAACTTGTATGGAATCATTAATGTGTAATTTTCATGTGCTCATTGTTTACTGGCAGAGTAGTGACAAGTGAAGTGTCCTGGTTATTTTTCTTGCTGCTGAGACAAAACACCTGACACCACAAGTTAAAGGACGAAAGGCTTTATTTTTGGTTCACTGTTTGTAAAGTTTTCAAGCCATAGTACGCCAACTCTAAGCCAAGGCAGCATGGCAGAGGGGCATGGCAAGAAAAGTAGTCCACAGTATGGCAGAGGAGGCAGGAGGAGGCAAGCCTCTTATAATTCCATCTAGGCTCTAGACCTTTTGGGTGGTGCTACCGACAGGCAGGTTGGGTCTTCCATTGTACACACTCAAGTTTGTGCTAAATCTAGTTTTCTCACACTCTTAGGCCAGGTATCACACAGTGTAATCCAGCATCACACCATGATCCAGTCATCTCCCCAAAATCTTACCTATGAACTCAAGACTCTTGTCAGGGACATTTAAACGTAATGTTTATCTTTATGTGTTAGTGGATTGGAGACATTTATTTAAAATATTGTTAGTGATAGGAAATGGAATTAACTGAAACTGTAGTAATTGTAGAAGACAATAGACTGTTGTAGGTTGGTAGATGGAGAGGATTTATATAATACTATTTAAAGTCAGCAAGGAATTGGGATTATTGAATGGTTTATTGGTTGACTTCTTTTTTTTTTTTTTTTTTTTTTTGGCGGAACCGGGGATTGAACTCAGGCCCTTGCGCTTGCCAGGGAAGCTCTTATTCCACTGAGCCATCTCCCCGGCCCCTATTGGTTGACTTCTTTATCCTTCAAACGTTGTGAAAGGAATCTCAATGAGGAATAAGATGAGAGATGACTTCATGGAGCAAAGTTGGTCATCATATTGTTTTTATTTATTTTTTTTAATTAAGTTGATATAAGGTCTTGCTATGCAGTTCAGACTTGTAGTGATCCTCCTGTCTCAGCCTCAGGTGTGCACCACCATGCCTGGTTGGTGGCTGGCTCAGCGTGGGGCCGACATGACATATGATGCCAAGGATCAAACCCAGGTCCTTGGGCTTGCCAAGCAGGTGCTTATACCACTGAGCTAACTCTCCATCTATATTGAGTTTTTAATAGTCTGGAAAAGAATTTATTACCATCAATGGGAATAATGTGCATTTGTCATAAAATTCATGAAACTTTCTCTTTTAATTTGTAATGGAGACATTTATGGCAGGTTAACTGAGGTGCTTCAGGCAGAGTTGGAGCCTTTTGGTGTTATTTGATCTCACAATAGTTGTTTCAAGGTAGCTTCCATTAATAAAAGTTACATTATTGATAAGACTAAATGGAGCCTTAAAGAAAAATTTTTGACTCTGTTTTTGAAGCCAGTACAATGATTTCATTATACTAACTTCAGGATGGTTCTTGCTAAACTCCAATTTCTTTTTTATTTTTATTTTTATTTATTTATTTATTTTTGTTTTTGGTGTCAGGAATTGAACTCATGACCTTGCACTTTCCAGATAGGCATTGTGCCACTGAACTGTATCCCTGACCCTCAAATTTCTTTGTAGAAATTGAGTCCCTGGTATTCATGACTTTTAGTATCAAGACATGTATAGATCCAGTCTAACATGGAGATGAAGAAAGGCTAAAAGGTTTTAAATAACTTTGGCTATATCTGTTTTCTACTAGGTGCAGGTGTAGATAGGTTTATTATAATAATGGGAGTTCCATGCTACAGGAATCCATTCTGATGTGTGGATTAGTAATGTGGTAAATCATATGACATGGCAGATGGTGGTGAAAGTATTCACACTATCATTATCATTGTCTTTTGTTGGGATTACTTCCATGATTGGTGGAAAGTGTGAACCTATTTGTTATATATACATATATAACATTCAGATACAAATATGTCCAACAAATGACTTGAATGAATCTAAGTATTCTCTAAGTTTATAGATATTGTACACTGTCTCCCCTTGTTGAAGGATTTGAAAACATAGTAGCTTGGGGAGAACTGTTTAAAACATGTATTTAGCATTATTTATTCCCAGTTTTGTAATTTGACATGGAATCCTTTTTTCATTCTATACCTATTAATACCACAGGTGATTTGTAGTCTACACAGTGCAAGTTAGAAAAGGCTAAAATTACATTAATGACTGCATAGTGTTTCATTATCTGGATACATAATAATTTTACTCCACTACATATGATCTTTGTAAACTGTATGTTCATTAATCTTTTTTTAGTAAGCAAAATTACCAGTTCAAAATGTCTGACCAGTATATTTCTGAGTTCATTTATGTCTTTATAAGATAGGAAATTACTAATGTTTTAAATGTCTTACCCGTATTAGTATTTATACAGTCTGTGACAACCAGTAATTGTATTGTTGATTATCCTGTTACATGTTTCTATACACATTGGTAAGTGCACTAACAATAGTGAATGTATACTTGTTTTATTCAAGTACTGAATATAAGATATACTAAGAACATCTGAATTTTTCTTGCAAATATTTTTAACTTAATAACTAGTAGACATTTAATAAAAGTTTTTAGATTTATGCAATAAAATTGATGGACTAAACTAATAAAAATTTATTGGATATATACTATTACTATTTTTGAATGTTGTACATATTTTTTATTTGCACTTATCAGTAGAGTAGCACTCCTAGGTACTAAATTAAATGCGGCTATGGAAAAATATTTGTTATTGTCCTACTATATAAGTGCTCAGAGACATTTTCTTTCTGTTTTACTTTTTGTTGATTATTTCTACTTTTAATGTTGCAGAGAGGTCTGATGAGCTGGATAGCTACATGTATCAGACAGTGGGTCATCAAGCCATTGACTTCTATGCAGAGGCAATGGCTCTTCCGCTGTACAGGAGAACCATCAGGGGAAGAAGCTTGGATACAGGACGGGAGTACACTAGATGTGAAGGTGATGAGGTTGAAGATCTCTATGAGCTTTTGAAACTTGTGAAGGTATACAGAGTGACCAATTACTTTTTTTATAATTTAGCATATAGTTAGTAAATTTTATTTATTGAATTATTTAATAATAAAGAATATACATCTATTAATAATCAAACTGGTCTTTGAAGAGGTATTTTATCTTTTGTGGAGTAGGAAAAAATGTATGCCTTTACATTAGAGGATATTTCAAAATTAAGACTGTAGTACAATATAATTTGTCATTCAAAGTTGTCATATAGTAATGTTGTTCAGTCTTTTTTTAACAAATATTTTTGAATGGCTTACTATGTGCTTGGCACATAGTGCTAAACACAGGGTAGGGCACTGACCAAATCAGATAAGTGTGTATTTGATATAGGATACTTTCTAGGGATTAAAAAATGACACACAGTGAACAACAACATGCTTAATGTTGGAGACTATTAGGAGAAAGACTGAAACAGTGTCAAAATATGGGGATTATTTACCTAATAAGTGCTACACTCAGTAAATATTAATTGTTAAGCAATTATCATTTTCACCCACAGCCAATGATTTGAGTGGTTTGGTATTTTTCTTGAGTTTGAATTTTATTGGGCATATTGAAGAGAGGCAATTTAAGCCAGTATTTCTTAACATATATTCACAAGGAAAAAGAAAGAACAATACTTGTTCTGTGTATTAAGGGACAGAGTATTTCATTTGCTTGCTTTTTTCTTTTTGTTTTGTTTTGTTTTTTGAGACAGGGTTTTGTCATGTAGTTCAGGCTGGTCTTGAATTTAATGTGTAGCCTAGATTGGCCTCAAACTTGCGGTAGTCCTCCTGCCTCAGGCTCCCAAGTGTTGGGATTGTAAATGTGTTCCACCATGCTCAGCTCAATTTTCTTGCTTTTAAGAAAAGTTAGCCTTTTCAGAAGTGTTGTCTTGAAACTATAGCATGAAAATTTCTTGGTCTCAAATCTCTATTATGCTTTACATTTGATATTGATCAAAGCTTACTATCAATTCAGGATTTTGATTAAAAGCATGAAACTCTTAATTCAAGTTTGCTTGATAAAATATTTCTTACTTTATGTATCAGGAAACTTTAATTTTTCCTTAAAAAAGACTAATAGGAAAAACACTTTGTTTAGCTCTAGATAGCATAAAAAGTAGATTCTTTTTAAAAGAAATCACAGGGAAGGGACATGCTAATTATAGCTGTTTTTATTATCTATAAAAGATACAAATCTGCCTTTCTTGGCTGTGTCTCCAGCTTAGTACACATACAGTCTCAAGAATATTTACTTTAAAACACAAAAGATTTCTGAGTGCAAATCTTCCACTCTCTAATTCTCCACTTTAAGGTACAAATCTTCTACTTTCAAGGAGAAACTTAGCATTAAGTTTTTAATATAAACTAATACTTAAAAATGGTGGGACTCATACTAGATGTTCTTGGGTTGCTTGAAAATCACAAACTTTAGAGAAGCTATGTGATAACAGTCCTCCACAAAAAGGAAGGCTAATGAACTTACTAATTAGTTTTAATTAGAAATGACATATTAATAGTAAATAAATTTCTTTTTTTTTCTTTTTTTAAGTTTGGAGAAATGTATCTTTATAGTAACCATCAGTTATGATATAAACTAATGTTAATGTTAACTCTTAAAAACTTCAAATTTTGTACATAATAATAACTATAGTTGAAAGAGATGTTAACTTGTCTGGGACTAAATAACTCCTTTTTCTGTGTAGAAATTCTAATTTTACTGTAGGATATTTTAAGGACATAAATATCAGAAATGTACTGCTTTATGGAAGAAATTGTGTAACTAAGCTTTAATAGCTAAATCCATTAATGGAACATTGATACAAAGATTCTTTTTTTATATTTTTATTTTATGAAAAGCTAAAATAAAATTTCATTACAAAATAATGGTTAGTACAGTGTTATCATTATCTTCAAAGTAGTTACTCAGAGTACAAGACATAGACAAAATGATTCTGTCTTACGATGAAGAGGCAAACCAATAATAGCACAAAACTTCCTTTTCAATGAACTAAAAGAAACTAATAGTGTAAATGAAACAAGTTAACATATATATTAAAATGTATTTGAAACCATACAATAGGTAATTTGGGGATTTACTTGAACTTCTATGTCCTATCTATCTTTCTATCTTTCTATCTTTCTATCTTTCTATCTATCTGTATCTCTATTTGAGTTTCTCAAAAGAAACCATGCAGAGCCAGGCACATATTTAATCTCAGTACTACTCGGGAGGCTAGGGCAGGAGGATCATTGCAAGTCTGAGATCAACCTGGGCTACAAAGTGAGCTCAAGGCTGGCACTGAACTCCATAGCTAGACCCTGTCTCAAAAGGAGAAAAAAAAAGAAACCATGCAATATTTGATCTTGTGTGCATGAATTATTTCATTTAACATTGTGTTCTCAAGATGCATCCACTTACCTATATATACCTCATTTTTACTGTTTTTAACTTTTGTTTTATTTTATTTTTTAATGTGTTCGGTACATGGTCTACAGGGACTCACTATGTAGATTGTACTTGTAGTGATTCTCCAGTTTTCAGACTCCCAAGCACTGGGATTATAGGCACATGCCAGTCTCAATAGCTGTCTCAGTGCGCCTCGTGGGCAGGGCCTGCATGGCAAGCCAGGGATTGAATGCTGGTCTCTGTGCTCTGCATAAGCAGGTGCTTTAGTCTGCTGAGATATCTGGCTATCCCTTAATTTTTATTTTAAAGAGAATAAAATAATAAAAATCCATTAGAAACAATATATAATTTCAAAATAAGGTGATAAGAATTAAACACTGGTTGTTACATTCAAGTCAGCAACTTCTAACATTGCCAGTCTTATGGAAAATCCACTACTTTTATGGACTACTGGAGTATATTGGAATATTTTGCTGAATTCACACACCTATAATAATTAAATGACAATGGAATACCCATCTCTGACAAACTAAACAAAAAAAGAAGATACAAATAAAGGACCATTTTGTATCTGTATATTCAAAATAGGATATATAT
>NW_004524742.1:2787337-2797908 GCF_000260255.1 Octodon degus
TTTTTTAAGTTTGGAGAAATGTATCTTTATAGTAACCATCAGTTATGATATAAACTAATGTTAATGTTAACTCTTAAAAACTTCAAATTTTGTACATAATAATAACTATAGTTGAAAGAGATGTTAACTTGTCTGGGACTAAATGACTCCTTTTTCTGTGTAGAAATTCTAATTTTACTGTAGGATATTTTAAGGACATAAATATCAGAAATGTACTGCTTTATGGAAGAAATTGTGTAACTAAGCTTTAATAGCTAAATCCATTAATGGAACATTGATACAAAGATTTTTTTTTTTATATTTTTATTTTATGAAAAGCTAAAATAAAATTTCATTACAAAATAATGGTTAGTACAGTGTTATCATTATCTTCAAAGTAGTTACTCAGAGTACAAGACATAGACAAAATGATTCTGTCTTACGATGAAGAGGCAAACCAATAATAGCACAAAACTTCCTTTTCAATGAACTAAAAGAAACTAATAGTGTAAATGAAACAAGTTAACATATATATTAAAATGTATTTGAAACCATACAATAGGTAATTTGGGGATTTACTTGAACTTCTATGTCCTATCTATCTTTCTATCTTTCTATCTTTCTATCTTTCTATCTATCTGTATCTCTATTTGAGTTTCTCAAAAGAAACCATGCAGAGCCAGGCACATATTTAATCTCAGTACTACTCGGGAGGCTAGGGCAGGAGGATCATTGCAAGTCTGAGATCAACCTGGGCTACAAAGTGAGCTCAAGGCTGGCACTGAACTCCATAGCTAGACCCTGTCTCAAAAGGAGAAAAAAAAAGAAACCATGCAATATTTGATCTTGTGTGCATGAATTATTTCATTTAACATTGTGTTCTCAAGATGCATCCACTTACCTATATATACCTCATTTTTACTGTTTTTAACTTTTGTTTTATTTTATTTTTTAATGTGTTCGGTACATGGTCTACAGGGACTCACTATGTAGATTGTACTTGTAGTGATTCTCCAGTTTTCAGACTCCCAAGCACTGGGATTATAGGCACATGCCAGTCTCAATAGCTGTCTCAGTGCGCCTCGTGGGCAGGGCCTGCATGGCAAGCCAGGGATTGAATGCTGGTCTCTGTGCTCTGCATAAGCAGGTGCTTTAGTCTGCTGAGATATCTGGCTATCCCTTAATTTTTATTTTAAAGAGAATAAAATAATAAAAATCCATTAGAAACAATATATAATTTCAAAATAAGGTGATAAGAATTAAACACTGGTTGTTACATTCAAGTCAGCAACTTCTAACATTGCCAGTCTTATGGAAAATCCACTACTTTTATGGACTACTGGAGTATATTGGAATATTTTGCTGAATTCACACACCTATAATAATTAAATGACAATGGAATACCCATCTCTGACAAACTAAACAAAAAAAGAAGATACAAATAAAGGACCATTTTGTATCTGTATATTCAAAATAGGATATATATGCAGGTACTTTCTCTTAATTCAGTGAATAGAAAGATTTGTACAAATAGTGTTTGTGAACAGAATATCATGTCTGCATCTTGTACTATAAATAACCACTAAAAGACAATAATATGTAATGAATTAGTTATTGAAACTGTCCTACTAATTGGTTTTGAAACTGCCTCATTGCTATTTGTTTCTCAATAAAATTATTTAAAAAAAATAAAATTCAAAAAAAAGAATAATTGGGCTGGGGATATAGCTCAGTAGGATAAGTGTTTGCCTGGCAAGCACAAAGTCCTGAGTTCAAATCTCTGGTACTGAAGAAAAAAAAAAGAATGATAAACTTTCAAAATTGGTCAGACTTAAGCATTAACCGTTCTTTTAAATAAACCAATAGAAAGTACAATTAGCACTACAGTTATCTTAGTTATATATATTTGGTAATCTCAACTACTTTGAAGACAACAAAATGATACAAAGATTCTAATGATGAGTAGTTATGAAGAAACCATGTACAAAGGCTGTAATTTTGCAAGTTAGTCTTGGCTTGTTTTAAGAATTGTATCTTTTAATCCTCTAAATGCTAGTGAAGTTTTGCAAGCATTTAGATATACTTTCATTTTAAACGTGTATTTATAACACTATTTTGAAACTATATATGTCAGCTTTTTTCCCCCTTTATTTTGTTGCTTTATTCCTCTATTGTGGTTAAGTTTTGACTAAGAGTTGCTTTGTTTTGTAACAAATTCTAAGTATTAGTTGTTGAAAATAAGTAGGAAGGTCTTGGAAGAACTTAGAGTTTTAAGTGTATTTTGCAAAAGTCATGGAAATCAATATAAGTGTAATAAGCCTTAATGTGTCATAGAGTACCAAATGATTATGTCAGAGATATATCTCCAGCTATTGGCAAAGTTGTGTGCTTTTGGAGGGGGTATTTGGTCTTTTAAAATTTCATTAATATTAAATTATAAATTTAATTCTTGTCTATTTAATTTGGCATGTAGAGAACCTGTGTTATTTTCTGAAAATACAATAACTCTTTCTTCTTAAATGATATAAATACATAATAGTTGCTGTAAGATACTTGTAAGCATTAATATTTTCTATAGAAAACATTAAAATATCATCACTTTTTTTCATAATAGATGGAAGGTACTTCTTTCTGGATTTGATGATGCCTTCTTTTGTTTATTCCAATTTCAATGGCATCTTGGAGAGTATACTTTAAACCTTTACATTTGTAGTTCTTTTTTGGTAAGATTTTTTTTTTTTCCATTTAGATGACTTGAATTTCTTTTCTGTTAACTTTTACATGTGGGTCTTTATGCCTGGCATACTAAAATGTCATAATAGTGCTATCCTGAATATTGAAGGGTACTTCTACATCCTTTCCACAACTTCGTATTAAGTAGTAGCAAATCCTTCTCTTCTTTTTTTCACTCATGGTCAGGGATAGGTGTGTAAAACAAATGAAAACCACTTATAGCATCATTGTTCTGTCTATAATTATTGGGTCAGGGATGGATTTGTTAACTTCTGTTGGTCCTAACAAAATGAAGATTAGGATAATGAGTGACAGGCAGAAAATAAACTTTCTCTTGTGTAGAGATATAATTTGCTTGTTTTGATTTTATGTGTTCTCTTTTTCTGATAATCTCACTGGTCAGATAGTATTTCCAGATTGTATCTCCATCTGCTTGTCTTTTATCAGATGTTTTTCATCTTTTTGTCTTTTTGTTGTACATTCTGTGAGAGTTTCTTTTTAAATCTTCCCCACTTTGCTGAGTTCTTTTTATTTTAGCTATTGTGTTTTCAATAACGAAGAACTTTTCTTGTTCATTTTATATAACAATTTTCTCTTTCTGTAGAGGCAATATCCCTATAATTGTCTTAAAATATAAGTAAGAGTTTAAGCTCTCATTTACTCACTGAAATATTACTGTTTTCTTTGGGGGGCTTTTCCCTGTGTTTTCTTCTCTGTTATGCCTTTGATTATTTTAAAATAAATTTTAAAATTCCCAAAGTCTTGGAAAACAAGACAAGAATGTCTTGTTTGACTGTGCTCATGAGAATAAAGAAAGTGGAAGAGTGACTGTGAATCCTTGATTTTAGTATTTCTAGCCTTGTATTTCATACTTGTTGTACCTAAAGTTTACAATACAGTTATACTTTGGTATTCAGTTGCTTTAAAACTCCTTCATTTGATGCAGAAGTTTTTCACCTGTACTATTTGTTTTTTCTCCATGAGCAAGCTAGAACTTGCTAGTGTCAGTTGCTGGGTGACTTGTTGCTTTTTCCAGCAGAAAAAAATTACTCATTGTTTGGATACTTGTCCTTCCTCCTCAAATCAATTAATGAGTACCAAGGTACCATTATAGTGTGCCTCAGTTTGGTTCCTACAAAAGGAACTCGTAATTCTTTTTGTAAACAGCAGATTATATCTTCCTGATGCTGATGTATCCCTCATCATTCCTTCTTTATACGTTTCTCGCTCACAGAGTTAGTTGAAAACCTTTATAACATTTTTCGCTCTCCTGTTCTTGCTTTTCAGGGATTATTCCTTTGCTTTGATTTTAAGAGAATCTCATAATCCAGAAACCTGTGTTAACATCCTTGTAATGGAAAATACCTGATATCTTTACTAAATTGAATATTTAGTTGCAATTTGTTTCTTCTAGGGTTTGTGACCTTCTCTGTGCTCCAAGCCACTGCTATCTTTTGTTGACTAGCTTTATAGCATGTAGGCTTGGGAGGCTCCACCATTGCTCCTCTGTCCATATACCCCAGGATATGGTAAATATCCAACCCTAGGTGTACCCCTTACATGTAGGCAGAAAATGAACACCACAGTTCTGCACTGGAAGTTGACAGCAAGGGGGGGCAGAAAGTACACCTTTACACTCAGTCTGAGTGCTTTCAGACTCAGCTACCTCAGAAAACCACTTGACTTTTCACCACAGAGGGTGGAATCATAGTGTCCTACTCAGGTTGAACTTACTGCTGCTTAGGATCTTGGAGGGTCTGTGACTAGCTTAATTATTCTGTAAGACTATCTCTCTTGATATCCACACAGGCACTGTGGCAGGTAGGATGCCCCAGAGAAACTGAAATGCAGTTGCTAAGGAGTATCTCAGTTGATTCCTGGAAAATCTCTTTTAAACTATTAATCCCATCCAGAAATAGTTTCTTCTTATATGTTTCCAGATTATAGCAAGTTTTGCAGTAGATTTCTTCTCCCACACTGTCCTGACATGCAGAGGCAGCCAATTTCTTTATAAATCCCACATTGTATTTGCAGCTTATAGTATCTATAGGTTTTTCCTGGGCCTAGGAGCTGCTGCTCCTTTGTGTAGTGTTAGGGCTGCAGGACCATTCTGGGCTTACCTCGTGTTTGTGGAGTCATGTCCTTCTCCTTACCAAAGGATTAGGGTTCCAGACAGCTTCATTCATTTCTTTCCATATACTTCTGCTTCACAGTGAGTTCTGGCTTTCCTATTGGTTCTACCTTGATTCCTGGAGCTCTGTTCTTTCTCTTTGCTAGACGGTTGTTTTGTGGCTGTCTCAATTCCAAGTATTGGAGGGGCTATAATTTGCTGTTGTTTTCTACTTTGCTCTCTTAGTCTCTTCAGTTATCCTCGTGCATTTTTTTCTTTTCTTTTTTTGTTAATTATATTGAGAAATAACAGTGAGACAGTTTCAAAACAGATTAGTAGGACAGTTACAATAATTAATACATTGCCTATTGTTGTCTTCATAGTGGTTATTTGTAATACAAAATGCAGACATGATATCCTGTCCAAACACTATTAGTATAAACCTTTCTATTCATTGAATTAAGAGAAAGTAGCTGTATATCTATCCTATTTTGTGTGTATATATATATATATATATATATATATATAGTGAAATATATATATTTCACTACAAAATAGAAATTTATATCCCCTTTTTTTGTTTAGTTTTTTCAGAGATGGGTATTCCCTTGCCAGTTAAATATTGTAGGTATGTGAATTCAGCAAAATAATCCAGTATACTCCTGTAGTCCATAATAGTAGTGGGTTATCCATAGGACTGGCAGTGTCAGAAGTTGTTGACTTGAGCCTTTTACAGCTCAGCATATTAATATGGCTTTACTTTTTAATACCTCATTTTTATGCTTTTCTGCTGGATGGGTAAGACCAAGATAAAGCAAGACCTATATAACAAGAAATGTAACTTTTGCATCTGACAAGATCAGTCACATCCCCTCAGGATTTACCCTGAAACCCTGTACGGCAGTTTGTAGATCCTTTGTCAGTGTCAGTCATGTGGATGAGTCATGGCCATTGCTTGACCGATTTGCTCTCAGTGAAAGCCTGAGAATGTTTTCTTTCCGTGTTACTCTCCTTAGGTGCATTATACATCATCAATCACTTTCATCTTTGGCCCCATAATCTTGATTAGAAAATTTGAGACACCTCATATAGTTTTTGATACTTTTCTTACATTCTAATAAATAAACCATATCTTTTTTCTCTTTTTAAATGAATATTTAAATTGAAAGAAAGGCTTGCAAATAATTCATTGGTATTATTTAAACATTTAAACTTCGTTATCACTTTGCATTCTTTGTATTAGGTAGAAATTTTTAGTTCAAAGGGCCATTTGTATTCAGATATTTCTAAATAATTTATTGACAGTAATCCAAAGCTAAATTTGGTTTCAGTAAACTATAGGACTAAATTATATAAAATTATTTTTTGTTTTTGTTTTTTGTTTCTCCAATCTTTCATTTCTCTTGGCTGTTTTCAGTCAGGCCCTTTGTAGTTAGAAGATGATCCTGAGTTACATTTTTGACTTAAGTATAATGAAAAGCTTCAGTTCTCCTGAGTCACTCAGAGGAATATCTACCTACATTTTATTGTCTCCAGTTGGCCTGACTTTTTTCATCCATGAACCATTCATTGTTTCATAAGATGTTTCATTTGAGTGAACAGGCCTAGACCATGTGTCATTCCTAAAGTGAGAGGTAGAGTTACAGCTATTGGGACTACACTTTATAAGAGTGAGGGAATGATGGATTTCCAAATATACATCAAGCTATTGCTTGTAGAGGTGTGAACTGCAGCAGGGAGGGCAAAGAGCAACATGTTTCCTGAAAATTAATATGTTTCAATATTTTACAAATTTGGGTCCCATCCTAGATGATTCAACTGTCTCCCTACATTTCTTCCTCCCTTTTTCCTTTTTCCCTTTCTTTATTCTTCTTCCCTCCTTTCTTTTCCTCTTATCTTTTTCAAAAATTGTTGACAGTTGTGACCACAATAGTAGGCTTATGTTCTAGGACCTGTATAGTCAGGTCCCAGACATTTCTCCCTCTTAATATCCTATAGATGTAGTAAACTCAACAAGTTCAAAATGTACATAGTCACTGTCTTTCTACAAAACTTGTTTCATTTCTCATTTTTTTATTTTTATTTTTTTAGTTAAAAGCATCATCATTTGTCCTCATGACCTTAGTCAAAACCTGGACTTCACTACTAAACTTCTACTTTTTTCAACCTCCACTTTGTCCTTAGAAATTCTCAATCTCCAGAATCTGTTGATAACACTTCCGTGGCTTATAAAGTCCGATGGTGTTGTACTTACGTTTCTCTTATTTCTGAGACAAAATACCCATTGCCTAAAAATAAAAGGAGGAAATGTTTATCTCACAGTTTGCAGAGGTTTCAGTCCATAATTAGCTGGATCCAGGGCAAGATGTCTTGGCAGAGGAGAACAGTTCATGGCAGGCAGACTGTAGCAAAGCAATAAGAGTGTGAAAGAGGGGACAAGCCTTGTTCTGTCCCTTACGTTGTATGCAGGCTGACTGCCCTAGGGCAGGTGTATAATTCACACCTTTAATCCCAGTATTGCGCAGTGAATCAATCACAAACTGTAAATTCAACCGCTTCTAAAAGGCCTGCCCCACATAACTGCATGAGGCTTTGGGGCACCATCTAGATGGGTTGATCACCTTTTCACTGCTACTTTTCTTATGTATTGTGCAAGTTCTCTAAGTAGTTCATTTGTCTTCATTATTAACCTGTGACATTTTTGGCAGCTGATCTGTACAAATGCTTACATAGCTCACTCCTACAATAAAGTTCAAATATATTAACATTTAATTATTTAGTGCTGGGAATGACAGCATTAATTCAATGTAAGTTGATTATGTTTTTCCATCTAGAAGCTTAAGTGAAATGGACATCATAGTAAAAATTTTCAAAATATGGCATACTTTTGATTTTGGCAGTGTAACTGCTGTTTGTACTAAGAATAATTTCCTAGCTAGAGACTATTTCATAAATATGCCAAGCAGACACTTTTTCAAAATATTTTGGTATCACTAATTTAAAAACCTACTTGTGGTTAAAAAAAAATATCCTTTTCAAATATCTTTTCACTTCATGTTTTGAAGGAAAATACCATGGGTTGTTATTGGGTGGCTTTCACAAATCGAGATGTTTTGGAATGGAAGAAACATATAAGGTTGCCTTCAGGTTTGCAGAGAAGACCCAGACATAGTGCTAATTTAATAGGCATATATTCCTATTCAGAGTGTACCTGCCTCTTCCATACTGGATAGCTTGCTTTAAGTACTGTTAATTCTCAGATTTTAGACTTTAAACCTGGCCCATTGGCTCAAGAAATGCATGTTTAGTGTTGACTCTGGACTCTATAAACAGGAAGAGTTGACACTGAAACATACCACTGTCGTTTTTATTCTCCAGTATAGCTTCATTGAAGCTGTGCCATGTCTGGCCCTTTCTGATAATGAAGTCGGGCATACATGAGGGATCACTTAGGGGAATCGTTTTAGAAATAAAGTATCGAGCTATACTTGTCAATTATTGTAGTTCCAAAACTATGTGTACATTACATGTCCAGGCTCTTCATCTGTGGTATAGATTTCCCCTACAATTCCCCCTAAAAGCTAGAAAATATTACTGTTTTAATTTGGCAAATCTTACTCTTCCTCCTCAGCCTTGAACTTTATCTACTTGTTACTGCTGATTGTAAGAGTAAAATTAGCCCATGTGCATGTGTATTTTTTTCATTATCTCTTTTTCCTAATACAGTACCTGTGAATTCACCAATTGCTTTTATAGCCCTTATTCTACAGTTGGTAGATTACTTTCTAATCATCTACTTCATATTCTAAAGTGTATTGAGTATTTTATCTTTCTGAGTTTCTTTATTTGTACTTGCTGTGTTCTGGGTATCTGTGTCCTATTGCTTTTTTGTCTCTTTTCCACAGAAACCTTTTGGAGTCATGTTGCTTAAAATGCTAGATCTATATTCCTATCGAGCAGTCTTTTACTTCACTTCTAAGAGTAGTTTATCATGTCTTTGCTGTGTTCTCAGTTCAGTGATTGAGAACACTTTCCAAGATTCATAAGTATAAATTGCTTTATATTTCATGCTTTTGGAGCACAGGACTTTATTAACAGCCATGTAATGATATGATAGTTCAAGAAATGATCTTACGTCATCTTTTTTTAAAATTGGGAATGTATTCAGTCAGTAAATTCATTGTGCCAAAATTATACAGTCATAGAACTAGTGAATTTTTTTTTTTTTTAACGTTTTTGGTACTGGGTCTCACTACACAGCTTGAACTTGCAGTGATCTTCCAGCTTTCAGCTTCCCTAGTGCTAGGATGACAGGTGTGTGCTATCACAACCAGTCTTTGTGCCTGGCTTAGCACACCCAGGATGGGGCTAGTATGGCCTGTGGTGCCAGGGATTGAACCCCAGTGCTTGCATGCTTGTGTGCCTGCACTTGGCTAAGCAGGTGCTTAGTCCACTGAGCTCTCTCCTGGCTTGAACTAGTGAAATTTTATACAAATATTGGAAGGTTTTTTTTGGGGTTTTTTTTTTTTGTTTGTTTGTTTGGTTGGTTTTTTTGTTAAGAGACATCATAGTGCTTATTCCATTAGGTTCTGATGTGAAAAAATATGTGATGCAAAGGATATCTACCTTTTTTGGGACATTTTTGGCTAACTTTAATCTGTACTAATACCATTTAGAAACTATTCTTAATGTTTTTTATTCAGCAAACATTAATTAAGTGCTTGTAACTTACCAGTACTAGAAAGTGAAAAAATGAAAAGGCACAGTTTCTGTTGTAACAAACTCTGAGGAAGTAAGTCCTGTGCAAAGAGAAACCAGCGCATGCTTTTGCCATGGAAGTATATAAAGGGTTTTGGGGATTCAGCAGAGAAAATAACCACTGTGTTGAGGGATTAGGAGAGGCCTTAAGGGAAGTTCCATCTGATATCCTTGAAGAGTGTTTGGATTTGACAGAGGCAGTCATGACAGAAAGACTAAGAGAATGTAACAGATTAAAGTCAGAGTTTAGTTAAAGTCATGGAGATATTATGAGAGGTTTAAGTAAATAAAAATTGGTTTAATTTGGCTAGAGTAAGTAGTAGTAGAAGGTAAGTCTGTGGAAGTTGATTGAAGCTATAACAGTATCTTAAATTTTAGATCCATTGTTTAAGGTGCTGGAACTCCCTAAGACAGTATTTCCCAAACTCAGTTTAATGGGTCACAACAATTTTTTAAATAAAAATGGAATAACATAAGAAATATCAAAATGTGTTTTACATAGTAAGATTATTGATTTGTGTAACATTTTGTGTTTTTTCAAGTTTAATTATAAAGATGGATGGGTTTTACTCCCATATGTACGTGCATTATGGATTGATGGTATCCATCACTTCTCCCTTCACTCTCCTGCTTTGTGCACCCTTCCAGTCTATAGTAATCCTCTTTTTACTTTGCAGTTGACTTACTTATTTAATTTCTGTATAACAAGGAGAACATGGGATTTTTTTGTAGTACGCTTAACATATCCTCCAGCTCCGTCTGTTTTGTTGCAAATGACAGAATTTCATTCTTCTTTGTACATGAGTGATACTCCATTGTTTGTGTGTATGTGTACCTATGTAAATACATTATATACATGTTTTTTTCCTTTATCCATTCATCTATTTGGGGCCATTTAGGTTGATTCCAATATATAAGCTATTGTGAACAGTTTTGGAATCAACATGGATATACAGATACTTCTTTGGTATGTATATATAATTGTTTTTTT
>NW_004524742.1:2800346-2801340 GCF_000260255.1 Octodon degus
ACTATCTGTTCTACCTTTCAGATTTTATTTATTCTTTCAGATTATCACACTAGTGAAATAATACAATGTTTGCACATGCAGGTCTGATTTATTTCACTTAAGAGCTTGGTCTCTGGTTGCATCCATTTATCTATAAGCCTCAAGTTTATCTTTTTTATATCTGAGTAATAACTCCTTATTAAAGAATAAGGAGTTATTAAAAGAATACCATATCTTTTTTATCCATTCCTCAGTTAATGGGCATTTGGGTTGTTTGCAATTTTTAACTATGACAATTAGTGCTGCTATAAACATGGGTGCACCTAAATCACTGTGGTATGTCTTCAGGTCCTTTGGAAAAATACCCATGAGGGGAATACCTGAGTGAAATGGGATTTCTAATCCTAGCTATTTGAGATATCACCACACTGATTTCCACAGTGGTTGTACCAGTCTGCAAGCCCAATAACAGTGGAAAAGGGTTCTTTTTTCCTCACTGCCTCTCCAGCATTTGTTATTGGTTGATTTCTTGATAGCTGGTCTTTCTGAGGTGATATATAGTATCAGCGTTGTCTTAATTTGCTTCTCTTGAATAACCAATGATGTTGAACTTTTTTTTATATATTTATTTGCCATTTGTATTTCTTTGTGTGTGAAGTATATATTCATCTCCAATGCTCATTTTTGGATTGAATCTTTGAATTTCGGGGTCCTGATTTTTAAAAATTATTCATGTGTTCTAGATAGTCCTTCATTGGACGGACAGTCAGCTATAAGTTTTTCAAGGGTTTCCTTTTCACTCTGTTGGTGATTTTTTTTTTTTTTTCAGAACTGGGAATTGAACTCAGACCCTTGCGCTTGCCAGGGAAGCGCTTATTTCACTGAGCCATCTTCCCCAGCCCCGATTTCTTTTGACATACAGAAATTTTTTAAAAAGATGGGATCGGAGTGTGTGGAGAGCTTCCTGCTAACCTGCGCTGGCGGGACCAGTCCCAGCCCAGGCGCAGCTTGGGCC
>NW_004524742.1:2808177-2809871 GCF_000260255.1 Octodon degus
TCTGAAATCCTCTTTGATCTCTTTTTTCAGAGTACTATAATTTTCACTGTATAGATCTTTTACTTTTTTGTGGGATTGATTGCTAACTATTGCATTTTGTTAGGTGTCATTGTTAAAAGTGTGGTTTTCATAATTTCTTTCTTGGTACATTCATTGTGCATGTATAGAAGTGATACAGATTTTTGAGTGTTGATTTTGTATCCTGCTATGTTACTGAATTTGGTTATTAAATTGACAAGTCTCTGTAGTTTTTGAAGTCTTCTGTGTACAGTATCATGTCATCTGCAAACTGATAATTTTTCTTTTTCCTTTCCATTCATTATTCTTTTTCTCTCTTATTGCTCTGGCTAAGATTTGTAAAACTGTATTGAATAGGAATGGTGGTAGTAGATGTCCTTGGCATGTTCCTGATTTTAGAGTGAAGACTTTCAGTTTTGTACATTTAATGATGGTGGCTGTTGGTTTGTCACAGATAGCTTTGATTGGGTTTAGGTAAAGACCATCTATTCTGATTTTCTGTAGGGTTTTTTATCTTGAGTGAACATCAGAACTTGTCAAAAGCTTTTTCTTCATCTGTTGAGATGATAATGTGGATTCGCTCTATTGATATGATGTATTACATTTATGGATTTGTGTATGTTGAACCATTCCTGCATTCCTGGGATGAATCTCACTTGGTTATTACGTATAATCTTCATGATGATTTGCTGCATTCTGTTGTTAGTAATGTATTGAGGATTTTCACATGCATGGTCATTAGGGCAATTAGTCTGCATTTTTCTGTTTTGGGTGAGTCTCTGGTTTTGGTATCAGAGTAATACCCCTAGGAATGAGTTTGGGAGAATTATTTCCCTTTCAATTTCATTGAAGAGTTTGAGAAGAACTGGCATTAAGTCCTTTAAATTTCTTGTCAAATTCAGCTATTAATCCATTAGTACTTGGCCTTTTCTTTTCTTGTGGGTTTTTTTTTTTTTTTTAATTGCTACATTTTCAATTTGTTTGACTGTTACTGGGTTCCTTACAATTTTTCAGTCTTTTTTCAGCTTTGGTAATTCATACGTATCTAGGAATCTGTCCATTTCTTCTGTGTTTTCCATCTTGTGAGAATAAAATTTTTGGAAGTAAGTATTGATGAATTTCTAAATTTATATAGGATCTATTCTTATTTTGTTCTTTTATTTCCTTATTACCTTGAATTTGAATTTTTCTTTCCTTTTTTTGACAAGATTGGCTAGGTGTTCATCAATTTGATATATTCTTTCAAAGAACCAACTCTTTGATTGATCAATTCTTTGTATTGTTTTCTTTGAATTTATTTCTGCTCTGATCTTTATAATTTTCTGCCTTCTTTGCGCTATGGGTTTGACTTGCTCTTATTTTTCTAGGAGCTTGAGGGGCAGCATAAAATTGCTTATTTGGGCTTGTTCTGTTTTCTCTTTCTCTCTCTCTCTCTCTCTCTCTCTCTCTCTCTCTTTCTTTCTTTTTGGAACCAGGGAAGCGCTTATTCTACCGAGATATTTCCTGGGCCCCTTCTTCTGTTTTCCTAATGTCAAAATTTACCACTATAAATTTCCCTCTTCAGATTGCTTTCAATGTGTCCCACAGGTTGCAGTCAGTTGTATCTCCATTTTCATTTGATTTTAAATATTTTTTTTAATTTCATTTTATTTTTTTCCATAATTATATTGAGAAAT
>NW_004524742.1:2811361-2830997 GCF_000260255.1 Octodon degus
TAGGCGTATGATAATATCAGTTCCTTTGCATTTACTATGTGCTAGTCTATGGTCTATTTTGGAGAAATTTCCATGTGCAGCAGAAAAGAATGTGTTTTCTGTCATTGGGTGGAACACTCTATAAAGGTCTACTAAGTCTATTTCTTCATGAGTTTGGCTTAGTTTTGTTATTTCTTTGCTTAATTTTTTGCGTAATCTCTTTGCATCAATGGGATGTTAAAGTCCCAATGACAATAGTGTTATTGGTCATTTGATTTTTCATGTGTGTTAAAATTTGACTTATATAGCTGGGTGCTCCTACATTGGGTGCATATATTTGTGATAACTCTTCCTCTTGTAGTTTTCCCCTAAGAAGTATATAGTGACTATTTTTATCTTTTAATCAGTCTTGGTGTGAAGTGAACATCATAGCAACCTAAATAGCTATCCCTGTTTTTTTCTGGGTTCTCGTCACATATTGTTTTCTACCCTTGCACTTTTAATCTGTTCATTTTATTTTTTAGTTAAATGTGTTTCTTGTATGCAGCATATTGGATTTTGTTTCTTGTTCCACTCTGCCCTCTGCTTCTTTTTTCGTTGTTTTAAACTTTTTATTTATTTGGTACAGGATCTTGCTACACAGCTTGGGCCAATAGTCATCCTCCTGTCTCAGCCTCCCCAGTGCTGGGATTATTTAAAGGCAAGAGCCACCATACCTGGTTTTTGTGGCCAGCTCACAGCAGGGCCAGCATGGCATGTAGTAACAGGAAACAAACTGGGTCCTTGTGTTTGTCGGACAGCTGCTTAGATTGTGGAGCTATCTCGCTGGCCCCAGTCTGCATCTTTTGATTGGTGAATTGAGGCTATTTATGTTTGGTGATTATAGCTGAAATGTATTAGCTTATCTTTGTCATGTTACTTTCCTGTTGTATCCTATTTTTCTCCATTTACTTGCTTGCTGTGCTTTGTGATTCCTTTCTGTTCTTGAAGTTGTGGTCATTTTTGTCTCTTTCGAGAATATCTTTCAGTATTCTTTGGGCTTTTTTTGGTGGTCATGAATTTCCTCATTTGTTTTTTGTCTTAGAAGTATCTTATTTTCAATTAAATTTAATAGATAATTTTGCAGAGTACATCAGTCTGGGTTGGAAGTAGTTTTCTTTCAGGACCTGAAATACTTTGCTCCAGCCTCTCCTTGACTTGATGATTTGTGTTGAAAAATCTGCTGTGTTTCTGATGAGCTTTCCAGCATGGGTGATCTGTTTTTTTCTCTAAAAGCTTTTATTCTGTTCTTTTGCTGAATTTCTGGAATTTTGATTATTATGTTTCTGGGTGTAGATTTATTTTTAATTTAGCTAATTGAAATTCTTTATTCTTTACTTAACTGTATGTTGGATTCTTTTCTTGTGCTAAATTTCCCTAGGAAAAGGGAAATTTTCAGCTGCTACTCTGCATGCAGTCTTTTTATGTCATTATGTTAACTCCTGCTGTTTCATTGATACCTTTGAGTCTTACACTGTTTTTCTTTGCATCATCTTGCAGCTGATGTAGTGTTATTTCCTGGTTCCTTATTATTTTTAAGAGATCTTTCCTTTCATATACTGTAGCTGCAATGCTGCCTTCAAGGTCTGAAATTGTATCTTCTGTTTTGTTCAAGTGGTTTTGCCAGGTTTCAATCGAATTCTTAATGTCCTAGATACCTTTTTAAATCTGTTTAACATATTGTTATTCTTTCCTGTATTGTTTGTTCAATGTTTCCATGCTTTTCCTATTCCCCTCTATTTTTTTCATCTGTGTTTTCATTCTGTGTGAATAATTCTTTCATGATTGTTGTCATTTCGTTTTTTACCTGAGAGATGATTTCTGATCTGATTTCTTCTGTAGCCTTCAGTTGCTATCATTTCTGAAATTTCAGATGAGACTTTCTTGTTCTTCAATGACCATGTCTCCTGGATTTGTTCTGGGTAGGCTGGAGATCTGAGATTGTCTTTTGCTTCTTCATTCTGACATTTTTGAAGTTCCCAATGTTTACCCTTTCTCTGCAGCAGTGGTAGCGGGGCTCCATGACAGTCAGGAGAGCCTGGGTCAGGCTCACTGAAGCTCCCCTTTCCAGTGGCATAGGTAGCCACAGGACAGCCAAACTCTGGCAAGATTGGGCTGCACACTTTTCATACATCTGGCTTTTTTTGACATGTCTTTTTAGATCATTTTTCAAAGTCAGTAACATAGAAGACAACAGCACCACCCAAAAATCAGTAACATTTTCTAAAGTAATAAGATTGCTGAGGGAACAAATTCATTAAAATTAATCTATTCACAACAGCTACTAAAAATACTGTGGGATAAATTTAACCAAAGAAGTGAGAGACCTCAACAGTGAGATTTATAAACCAGTAATGTAAGAAACAAAACACACAGAGGAAAAAAATAAAAAAAAATAAAAAAATAAAAGGAAAACATTCTTGTTCATGCATTGGAAGAAAAAGTATTGCTAAAATGCCTGTCCTACCCCAAACAATCTACAGATTTAATAAAATTCTCCTTTAGCATACTGATAACGTTCTTCAAAGAGACTGGGAGCTAAGCCAGGAGGATCACAAGTTTGAGCCCACCCTGGGCAATTTAGCAACTTAGACTGCACAAAATTAAAAATAAAAAGGAGTGGGGTGTTTTTCTCAGTGGTATGGACTCTCTGGGCTCAATTCCTAATACTGGGGGGGATGTATTTTAAGTGACTTAAAGAGTGGGTATTGTATTACATACTTTCTTTTATGGATGCCATACAAAGTTTAGTGTGCATTTTTTTGAGCTGTGCTCCTTTGGGATTCAGTTACTCCGTAAAATGTGAGTGACACTTTGTCTTATATATGGAGAACAAACAAGAATACCTACCAGAGCCTCTTTAGATTTCTAAAAAGAAAGATGCTGTATAAATGAATTATTACCATTATTGTTAAGGGGGGGAGTAAAGCACTAAGAAATGAAGCCAAGATCTTGGCTCTAAACTACATCCCCAACTCTTTCATTTTTTATTTTGAGAAAAGGTCTTATTGACTCACTAAATTTCCCAGGCTGTGTTTGGATTTAGGATTCTCCTGCCTCCCCTTCCCAGAATACTAAATTTGTTTGTTTATTTTTCCTTTCAACCTCATGTCAGTCTCAGATCTTTATTTCCTACTTCCAAAGTAATCCAGTAAAATAAAGTCATTTCTTTCATTGCACACAACATTCTTGTAGGATATTAATATGAAGTAGTTGCTGTAAGTGGGTATTAAAATGAGTGTAATTCTTCTTGACTTTATTCATAAATTAATGCAGAGAAGAAAAAGAATGGCAATTATTCAAATTGTGAAAGAGATTTTAAGGGAGACAAATTTATATTATAGATTGGATTGAATTTATCCTTCCTCATTTGTTGCTTATAAATTTTGGCCGTCCTGTGTCTTTTTTAGACATTTTTAGATGGGACAACTTTCCAAGAGATATATGGAATTAGTATTTTCTACCTAATATCTGATGTGAGTAAATGTAAACCTTTCTCTTCCCTTGAACTCTCTTGCTTCCCAGCACCATGTCATGAGCTCTATTTCCTCTTACCATGCTACCTGATCTTAAAGCTGTAGGCAAAAGACTGAAATCTTTTATCAGCTGTGAGCCAAAATAAACCTCTCCTTTAGTTCGTGGGTGTTGTTGGTTCTGTCCTAGCAAAACGAAAGTAGACAGAAATGGACAAAGGAGAGAAACTGTTATCATTTAATAAATCACCTGTAGTCTTCCCTTTTGAGCCTTGTATAATTTAGATCCTTCAAGCACTTTGATTGATCTCATAACCATTTTTGTGACTTACTTTATCCTTATCTATGTTCTTCTGACTTTGCTTGGTTAGGTAGCCTGATGTTGATTAAAGAAAGCTAGTAAGAATCAGCTAGTGAATTTTAATATAGGATAATTTGATACTGTAAGACATGATTTCTAAATCTGTAAAGAAAAAAGTGTTCTTGAGCTTTGAGATTTTTATGCAAGTTTTTTATACATACGAATTTCGAAGAAGAGAGGTCCACATTTTTTTCTCAAAGTGAAAAGACTTTTTCAAAGTTTAAGAATGTCTGCTTTTAACCATTAATTTTAGAATATCTTATAACTTTTGATTATTTATGACAATTTGTGTCAGTAGTCAGTTGTCCTCTGAGTTGTAGCATAAGCTGTGCTATGTACTGTGAGATCAAAGTTTTCTGCGGCTTCCCAAGAGTAAGAAATGGAGATAGTACTGAGAGCAGACAGTGTTTTTTGTGTATTTCTCCAGAATGGTATCAGGATTTTAAAGAGCAAAGAGTACAAAGTGATATTTTAAGATTTTTAGGTAAGAATTGATGGGGACTATAGAAGAAGCCAGTGCTTTGGGCACCTGTCTGATTCTAAATAAGCTTTTGGATTTTATGTTGAAAGACAACAGACAGGGGTATAAAATAGGTAATGTGCAGAATAGGCATTGCTCTTGATTTTTTTTCAAGTATTGCTCTTCTTTGTTTGTATTTCTATCTGTTGGTTTTAGTTACTTTTGAGTAGTTATTACAACTTTTTTGCATAGATATTTGCATTTATTTATTTATTTGTTTATTATTTTAGGGAAGGGTCTACAGGGTGTTCAGGGTCTCACTACTAGATCAGACTTGTAGTGATCCTCCTGTTTACAGCCTCCCAAGAGTAGGATTACAGGCGCGCGCCACCACGCCCAGTCTTAGTTGCCATCTCAGCACGCTCTGGGGGCGGGGCTGGCATGGCAGGCAGGGCATTGAACCCCTGAACCCTGCGTCTGCTTGCAGGTGCATTAATCCTCTGAGCTATTTGGCCAGCCCTCTATATTTGCATTTATATGTACTCTGTGACTTCATAACCTCTAGATGGCACCCTATGTTTTTCAAATTTGGATAATCTTTAGTGCCCATCATAGTGCCTTTATTATAAAAGGTGCCCAGAAGGTTTTGGTTTATATTTGTACTGGGCATGCTGTTGTGGATTTTCACCAGCTACAGCCAATCTTATGGCAATCAAAGGGAGAAATTTCCCAGAATTTAATGTGTGATAGTTTTACCTTACTAATATATATTATATAATTTTTATTGTGTGAACTTTATAAATCATGCAAGTCCTTTTCTTCTCTATATTATTTGTTGGAAAACCCAGAACCATGTGATTGTTTTTATTTATGTACCTATATTCCAGGCTTTGGTACAAGGTTTTTGACTGTACGGTTTTTATGTCAGTCAAGTAGTGCTTATTGTTACTATTTTGCAAATAAATGAGCTGAGACACAGAGAGGTTTAAGAGACTGGTCTAAGGTCACATAACTAAAACGTGGTGGAATATGTACTTTTAATCATTACATTCTGCTGCCTCTCATCATTGCTTTTTTATTAATTTTAATGAGAGAAAAAAAAAAGAAAACCATGTTTCTAAATAGACGTGTAGTTTAGGTGTATTTCACAGAGAAAGAAAATCAAGTGACATGAAATATTCAGTCTGACTGCCCTAGTTACTCTTTCTCCTTGTTTGAGACAAAGTACTCAACAGTCACAGTAAACAGCAAGAAAATTTTATTTGGCTCAAAGTTTGTGGAAGTTTCAGTTCATAGTTGGCTGGCTCCAAAGCAAAGTGGCATTGCAGAGGGGACATCACAAAGGAGAAAAATACCATGGTGGGTAGATGACAGGGAAGCAATGAAGTAACAAATAGGCAGCAGCAGGCTTGCAGTTTTTTCTGTCCCTTTGTATCCACCTAGGGTATCTGCCTTTTGGGTGTTGTATGTCACTCCAGGGTGAGCCTTCCCATTATCCTATGACAAAACAATGAGTAGACTAATTCAGTGATCGAACACCCTTAATGTCAGTATCACACATCTTATATCCAGTCACCTCTAAGGCTTTGGGAGACAGATAGATACAAGCTATAGTACTATCCTTTGGCAGTAATAAGAAAAGGTATGGTTTTAGAGGTATAGGTGCTTTTATATGCTGTTAGAAGCCCTTTAAATCGGTTCTGCCTTCCTTTAGGCACAAGTCATGAGACTAAAAAAAATTACACTTTTTTTACCCACAAATTCCACATTGGAGAGTTTAAGAAAATAAAGATATGTTGGAAGATTTAGAAGTGATCTAAATTATCTCTTCATTCAGTGGAATGCTTTATGGAATCAAAAATGAAGCTGTGGAAATACACCTGTATTGAAAGGAATAGCATTTTTGAAAAATGTATTTGCCTAAGTATATGCATAAAAGTAGTTGAAGGATATTTTTGTGTATAAACTGTAGTGTTGGGCCAGCCAGATAGCTCGGCGGACTAAAGCACCTGCTTAGGCAGAGCGCAGCATCTGGGGTTTGAACCCTGGCGTTCTGTGCCAGCCCTGACCCCTGGGGCTCGCTGAGACAGAGACTGAGGTTGGGCGTGGTGGCGCATGCCTGTAATCTCAGCAATTGGGAGGCTGAAAAATGGGAGAATCCCTACGAGTCGGATCTACGTAGTGAGACCCTGTAGACCCTGCCCTAAGTTTATAAATAAACAAACCGTAGTGTTTATATCATTTTTACACATTTGGATTTTTATTTTCTTGCAGTGAATGTATATTGCTTTTGAAACTGCTCTGTTGAAATTTGGAGACTATTTTAAAATACACAGAGTGGTAGAGGGGAAAAGGAAACCTGATAATCAACAGGATGTCCCACATCCCCTCAGTTCTTTTTTGAAGTTCATGACAAGCCTGTTTTTCTTTTCAGAGCTGTGTTTGAGAGATGTTTTATTTTATTTTATTTATTTTTGCTGTGACGAATGTCTGTCATTTTCTAAATGCGAACGCCAGTGTCACAGTTAGGTGCATAGAGTTCTTTTCACTCCCTGACAGCCCTGTTGTGTTAATACTGAACAAGCAGAGGCAGCCTAACTGATGGTGGGAGACTGTGAACCAGCCTCAGGGCTTTTTCTGGTCGGTCCTGAACCCCTGATTGCCACATTTTCCTAATTTCCCATTTCCTGGGCATCACTAGCATGACCTTGTTTGCTGAATATGATTCTCTGAATCTCCAAGATTTTCACATGTATTTGGAATTGGGCAGCCAGGCAATTGTTTACAGGACTGTAAATGAACTGTGCACTCACAGCAAGTTTGATAAACACACATTTCCTCCTTTTATCAGAGAGATTGTAGAATGTAAAGTATGAGTTTCCAATTTTACTTACTCCCCTCAACCTTTTTCCTGTTTAAAAACTTAGACATACTAATTGGATGCTGATCTGTCCCTGTTTTTCATTTTGCTTACTGATAGGTGACGGCTTATCCCAAGACTTACCTTAGCAAGATTTGGCAAACCTTCAAAAATAAACGTTCATGTATTCAACTTAAAAGAGATTCATCCCAAGGAATGTAATGTGAGCACTAATTAAGAGTAATGACTGCTAATCACTTTGCTTTTTATACTCTTTTAGGAGCACTGCGATTATCCAATGTAGTTAAGTAAAATGCTTGTATAAGAATCAACAATGCTGCATCCTTTTAGCAGCTATTGCTCACAATTAAGCTTTGCATAAATTAGAGTTAACTAAAATTGATTTTAATATGTTATGCTTCTGTGATAGTAAACTGAAATATCCTGTTAAAATCTTGAATATTAAAAAGATTTTACCTGAGGGTTTTTTTTTAATACAATCATTCTAGTGGTACATGAAAAACAGTATTTCATACAAATTTTCTCACAATTCATGGCACTTAGATTTCTTTAGAATTGCAAGTGCCTCTTAATAGTCACAGCAACACTTTGATTCTGTTATAAGCATTTATTTTATCAGATCAATGAGAATAGATAGGCCTATTTAATTTTTCTGATTTTGTATATTGATTTCTAGAAGATCTTACAGATCTTTTTGTATTATATAATCCATTTATATAAATATAAATTTGGTTCATAGTTTATGCATTCAGCATTCATTAAACAGGGTTATTTTGTTACATTTAGTGTATTATTAGAGCATTATAGAAGCTATTTAGACATTCGACATACAACCATTTGCTTCAGAAGGCTGTTAAGTAAAACTACATGTTAATAATTGAAGGGAGCAGTGTGAAGGTAGCATTTTGGTCAAGTTAATAAGTTATAACTTAGAATTAGTACTAGTGACTGCAACAGTGCTTTACGTTTGACTTTTATTGGCTGAAAATAACTTGTTAAATTGGAACTTGTATAACAAAATGAAATCTACATACTATCTCAAGCCCATTTCCCTGTTTGATTTATGAAAGGTTGACATATTATTTAAGAATTTTTAATACTTTCATCATTTTCTATTTTGATTTTAGAGAAGGTGCCAGTCTTTTTGGAAGTATGAGAATGACAAAACTGGTTGTCTATTGTTTTTCTAGGTAATTTGAGATTTTATACAAGAAACCTCAGTTTTATGGTAGTGCCTGTGTTAATATTGATCTGTTATGTTTTGATATGATTTGATGTTGTGTTCTTGGAGTATCTTATTTTTTTGTTATATATAATACCTCCAGTTTGTTGGTCCATGGTTTTGCAATTCTTATGGCTCATATATATGTATTTCTAAAGAGATTCAGTGATTCAGGACATTATTTTTAATTACCAAATAGGAATAATTTTACCCTTTCACATTTATATTATTTATAGTCTAAAAATTAAGTTTCTTGTGAATAAACAAGGGGAGAAATTAAGTGGCAGTACAAAAATCTTTATTGTTATGTTGTAAGCGTGTGTATTTATAAAAATCTTTGATACCGTACTTAATTATATTTGGTTTCAAAGAAATATAGCAAGATTGATGTAAGAGAACAAAATATGGATGTTTAATTGAATGTTATCCATACGCCATTTATAAAAGTAGTTGTATGATGTAACTTATTTATTTTACATTGTAGTTTTGTATTGTACAGAAGTTCAAAATGTATGTCTATGAGGAAAATCTTTCTACTTTTTTAATTTATATTTAAGAAGGTGAGGATTTCATTCTTCAGTTTTGACTCTTTTTCCCCCATTGTGTTTACTTTCATGTGAGAATGATTGATCTGTAACTGTCATTTTACCCAAAGAGGGGACAAATGAAATTGGCCTTTCAGATAAAAGTACACAAACAGACTGGTATTCTCTTTCTTGATAGAATTATGGAAGGCTTATATAAGGTGCCACATTTATTTTCCTATTGATTATGAAGAGGATTCTGCAGTGGGGTGCTGTTTCCAATGGATAAGGTGGTGCTATGATTAGTTACCTTTCTCATGAAAGCACTACAAAGGAAAATGCAAAATGTGTGCAGTGCAGTGTTCTCAGTTTGACAGTTGTTTTTGTTAAGGTTTTTTTCTCCCCCCCCCCCCATTGAAGTCTGGCCTATTTTAGAAAAATGTAACATTTTTTTTCTTTGTATTAGCCTTAGTAGATTTCCATGCATTTGACCCTTTAAGGAAATTACATTATAGACAGTTTTCTTTTTTTAGGCTTCTATTGTAAAGCTTCAAAGCTGATGCAACAGTGCCCTCTATGGTATTTTAATGAACAGTAAATAGAGGTATTTGCCGTGGAATATTCAGGTAAGAAGCAGGATATTTAAATTTAATTTTTGCTCAGACAAGAGACCCTTTTTTCCTAAGTAGACAATCTTGTTTTTCTCTAGTGGCTTTACTTTAAACAAAGGGAACAAAAGACCATTCTGAGTTTTCATTTAAAATTATTGGCTACCTCTTGTTACCCAGTGGTAAATCTCAAGTTTTATCAGACATTCATCAGAGTAATTTGAGATTGAAGAAATCCTACAAGCAGTACTGTCCCTTCATGAAATATCTTTCTGTAGCTGAGCTCAAATAAGAGTGTCTAAAATTTTTTTTAGTTCCTTTGTATTTTTTTCTTCTATTTAATTAGAACCTAGTCAGCTGCCTACAATTTAACTTTTATTTTTATCTGAATTGGATAACCCAGGCTTTATACAAGGCATTATTCAAATTCAATCCAAGGGAGTTACATAATGATTGAAGTATTTGTCATTCATTAGTGTTGATTTAAATTTTAGATTTCCCCTCCTCTCTTCTTTGGTTACCTATTTAATTATGTGTGTCCATAGTCAAATTTTGCATTAAAAAATACAACTAGATGGGAAGTTATTGATTAATAAAAGTTGCATCGTATCTAATAGATAAAAATTGCATGGATCTAGTTTAATTTGCTACTGAAAATATTTCATCAAAAAAATATGAACTTGAGTTCTAATTTCTCCATGTATTCACTATGTGATGTTAAGCACATATCCAAGCCTCTAGGCTGCTGTCATGTCTGTATAATGGGAGTAAAAGTAGCTTATCCTTTGAGGTATTTAGCCTTTTAGATATTAAAATTGTATTTATCAGTTAACTAGGTTATCGTAAATGCTTAACTGATAACTTTATTTCAAGTAACACAGTACAAGGGCAAATGACTTTGTTGTATAGGAGAAAATTGTGATATGTGAAATATATATACTGTAGTGTAGATTTTTAAAAAATTCTATCTGGCAACTTCTAGTGAGTTATTTGAATGTGAGTATTGGCACAGCATTCCTCAGTAATGTAGAATGATAAAATTAGATGTGCATTTGCTTTCAACTGCTTACAGACCTCATTCCCAAATGTTTTAAACAGGCCATCTCTTTAAGCTTTATTTTAGTAGACATTTACTCAAACCAATATTAGGAAATATGTATGTAAAAATTGATAATAAATAAAATATAAATGGAAAAAAGGACCAGAGGTTTTAAATTTTTGTTTTAGAATATCAGTCAGAGGTTTGAATACTTTTTTCATTTACCTGTGTTCTAAGTAGCTTTGTCTTCTCCATCACCTTTGTTTTTTTTTTTTTTTTTCATTTTATTTATTTGTGTGTGTGTGTGTGTGTGTGTGGCCAGCTCAGCCTACCTGGGGGCGGGGCTGGCTGGCATGTGGTGCTGGGGGATTGAACCGCGGTCCCTGTGCTTTGCTAAGCTTGTTCTAAGTAGGTGCTTTAGACCACTGAGCCATCTCACCAGCCCCACTCTCCATCACCTTTGAAAAGTACTAGTGTATAAAATAAGTGAAAGTGGATTTTAATCTGATTGAAGTAGAGATATAGGCCTAGAGTCCTTTTCTTTTGAAGAAACAAAGTTTAAAAGCTATTGGTATTGCACTCTATAGGTATGTTTATTGATAGCTAACACTCTTTGTACTCTGGGCATTTAGTACCTAATTCCTTTAGTACCTAAATACCTTTGTACTTAGCAGGTGCTCAGTTAATGTGCACTCTGCACAGAACTTTTGAACATACTATAGGTGTAAAAACCCACCTTTGAATGAAGCCCTGTAGTACTAAAGCGATTTTTTTAACAAACAATTTAAAATAAGCACACTGTGGTGTACCCCTCAATTTTTTAAGAATTACACAAATTGGGCTATAAGTAAGAGGAAATAAGTCAACAAAATATCACCTTTAGGATGATTAACTGCCCTGGCAAGTGCAAGGGTCTGAGTTCAACCCCCAGTTCTGAAAAAAAAAAAAAAAAAAAAAAAAAAATCTTAAAAAAAAAAAAAAAAAAAAAAAAAAAAAGATTAAAAGCAATTATAGTATTATACAAAGATAGATTTAAACACAGACATAGCTTTGCGCAATGACAGTATCGTAGCCAATGAGGTTTATCCGAGGCGCGATTATTGCTAATTGTAAACACAGACATATTAGATGACCCAGTGATAAAAATAATCAACAAACACATTTAACACTTGTCAACATGTAATGCATTGTTTTTCTTTTAAAGTTCTAATTTGTTTTATTACTAGGTGTTTTTAGTAACTTTGAGTTTAATATGATAAACCACATTCCTTTTAGTATATCACTGGAATTAGAATGGAGTACCACAAAAATATCTTCTATAAAGAAGGAATCAGCATTTTAAGCTTCTGCTACAAGAATGAACTCTAGAAACAAAATACAATTATTCTTTTTAAAACAATGGCCAGTTGCAATAAGAAACATGTTTAAAATTGAACTATAGCTTCCAAAACTGACAAGATACTGCCTACAAAAAAAAAGGAGTCAGAATTTTTCTTTGCAATGAGAGTACCAAATTAAGAATCTGCTTAATTAAAATAGTGATAAATGTAGATTACTTTACTGAAGACAGTGAAATACAGCTGCTGTGTCTAGTGAAAACCTGCATAATTTACCAAGACTGTACAAAGAAGCAATGAGCAGCCGCTACAGACTGTTATAGGAAATGTCCTATTTGTTCTACATACATTTCTTTTTTTAATTAAAATGTCAATGATAATTTCATAGCTGTTCTCCAAAAAAATCCTTCTGAAATTTTTTCAGGGTGGTGGAATATGAGATAAAATCATTACTGCTGCTGAGTAAAACAGATAAAACCTGAGAAGAAAATAACATTATTTTTTATTCGTTTTTGAGTTGATATTAAACTATGTGACTTTCTTCACAGTACGCCTGAGAGAAATGTGACAAAATATTTGAACGTACATTTTATTTGAAAATCATTGGGCCAGGCAAGGTGGTGCATGCCTATAATCCCTGTGCTCAGGAAACTGAGGCAGGAAAATCACTAGTTCAAGGCCAGGCTGGACTGCTTAGTTAAATAATTAAATAATTGTTACAAACAAACAGAACCCTTCTTTGGGAACCACAGCAAGATTTGGGTGGAGATAGAGGTAGTATTGGTTAAAATAAAGGTGTAGATGAGTACTGTGAGATTCTCAAGGTGGAGCTGCCACTTCTTCCTCCTTAGTAGGTGTATCAGGACCAGCTGGACTATTTTGCCAGCTCAGTTTTTCATTGTGTTGTGATCAGGGCTATTGGTGGATATGACTGAATGAGAACAAAGAAGACTGGAGATCAGAAAAGTGGTTGAGAACACCCCTCACACTGCATTGTTTTACTTTCATGATTACCAATGAGTTCATCATAAATATGCCTGAGAAATCTAATCCTGCATTTAACAGGAAATCTCAGTGAGTTTTGCTTTTGTTTTGTTAACTTAGTTGATTTACTTAACTTCTCATTGGGTTGATTTTCACATTTGTAAAATAAGACTTATAGTATTATGTCAATCAAAGAATTATTTTGTGTGTTTAATAGGATAACCCATTAGAATTGATCATATGGGAAATATCAGTAAGAGTTAACTGCTGCATTATTATTTGTTACTGGGTAAAATACTTTTTTTTAATTGGATGCAGTCGAGTATTACACTACTAACTTCATAATTATCTGTCATTGTTGCTCTGGTTTTTATGAAAGTTAGCTGTGGCCAGGGAGATAGTTTGGTGGCTTAAGTGCGTGGCTGGCAAGTGCAAGGTCCTGATTTTGATCCCAGGATACCAAAATCAAGCAAATAAACAAACAAACAAAAAATGGAAGAATGGGAAATTAGCTGTATTTCCCGGAGATGTGCTACTCTTATATTGTCTTTCTTTTTAGTACTTCATATGTTAGTTCAGTATTAATAAATCTGATCTCAGCATTGTATGTTTCTTTGTCTTTGCTATAGCAAAAACACAGGCTAGAATTAATGGACTATTTTGTAGTATTCAGTTCCCTAAATCGTCTTTTATGTGAGTGCCTCCTAAGAACTTCTTGACTTAAAAGGATTGTAGACAGAAAATGTGCACATCACCAAAAATTGGGAAATTATACAAAAAAAAAAAGAATGAAGATCTTCATAAGATGATTTTGTCCCATATAGTTTTTTTAATTTTTATTTGAGATAAAAATGATAAGTAGAATACCAGAATAAGAATTCAAGTGGTATGTAATCATTATTTGCAATGTTTACACGTGCTACATATTATAGAACAGTAATATACCTTTATTTTTTATCTGGCCATTTTTGTAAGTGCTGGAGAGAGCTAATGACAGTACAGAGTAAATGATTAAAGTGCATTGGCTCAGAGACTTAGCACTTCAAGTTTTAAGGCAGAAAGTTGCTGCTGTAAACTCAAAATAGTGTTGTAAACTCAAAATACATTCTTTACTTTTAAAAAATACTGCCTATTCCTTATAGCTTCCTCTCTGTTAATGAGTTAGTGTCTACCCTTCCTTGTCTGTATTACTATTTCTCCAAAGAATACTTTGTTCTGTGTAGTTCAGTATTGTATTGTCTGTCTGCTTATTTGGAAAATTGCATTTATGATTCATGGGTTGGCATATACTTTTATGCAATACCTTGAATTAATTATCAGTTTGTTCTTTACTAGTTTTGAGTTTCAAGGATTCTTCCAGAGATTAATTGAATTTCTTTTTCCTGGTCCTCATCAATAGAAAAGTGTTACAAATTAATGTAAATTTTTGAGGGTTTTCACCTAGGTAACACAATGGTTTTTGCCAAACTGAAGCCATGATTCAAAGCTAAAACTAAATCACATTTCCAATGTAGTGTATCCTAAAGTCACATGGATTAGGAACTATTTCCTTTCCTCTTAAATTAGTTGCTATGGTACCCACACTTATGGAAACATCATCGTATTTCAGATATTTGTTGAAATGATGAACTAGATTTTATTAAGGACTAGGTTAATATCCTATGTACTATAATTTCAGGCAGATATCAAGGAGCTTTGTTTTCAAATGAAATTCTTGAGCATGCATTAAGTATGTAGAACATTGTTTTCCACTTTGAATGACTTGATTTCTTCATCTTATTTTGCATATAGTGTGGTTTCTTAAGCTGTTATTAGTATTTATTTATTTATTTATTTATTTATTTATTTTTGCAGAACCAGGGATTGAACTCAGGCCCTTGCGCTTGCCAGGCAAGCGTTTATTCTACTGAGCTATCTCCCCAGCCCCTTGTTACTATTATTTTAAACTGCAATGTTATATAATAGGAAAAACTATTTTGTGAGGAGTTGTACATTGTTATAGTCTGTATGCCAAACAGTTTGGAACTATGCTTTCTGGTTAATTGATACGCACTGTATCACTGCTATGCATAAAGATCACTACTGTTAAATGAATTCTTGGTTTTATATAACAGACATATTGTAACTATAACTTTTCTGCTCTTTTCTTCATGTTTTTATTGACTTTTATTTTTTTATGTTAGTTATTGCAGTTATTTACTACTTTTGTATAATAGAAGTAGTGCTGGCCTTAGATGATAGCCGTTTTTCTTTGTATAGTTACTAGACCTAAAGAATTGACTTTTCTGTGCAATATTAACTTGTGATGTTTTTGTGCTTGTCCATCAGCTTCTGTTACATTTTGTTTTGTTTTCTATCTGTCTTCTCCTCTCCAGCAATGTAAAGAAAGAGTGGTTTGTCTTTTGAAAGAGATTTTTGGTGGTATCCTTATTCATGTTCATAATTTATTTGGTAAAGTTATTTTCTTAGAATCTTTTAGTGGCCTAATCCTTATTCTTCATTACTTTTTAAAAAAAATTTAATTATTTCCTGATTCTTTTTGACACTTAAAACAACTATTTTTTAATTAAAGGAAATACATAAAAGTTTAGAAAATATAAAGATTCTCAAAATGTAGTCATAGAAATAATATTTCGATAAATTTCCTCACATAAGATTCACATGCATACCCTGTGCATGAGTATAATCACTTATGTGTGTAACTATCTACATTGGCCATTTTTTTTATTTAAAATCTCAGGAACATTTACTTATGCTATTTAAACATCTATATGAACATAATTTGATAGATACTTAATATTTCTTCACTTGGCTGTATAACAAATTCCATAATGATTCCCTAATTTTGTAAATTTGGTTGAATAAAATCTTTACTATAAATAATACTGCCTTGATAAGTTATTATTTTTTATGTATCTAGTATGGGGAGCATTGATAATTTGACATTTTTAAAAATTCCCTAGGATAATTTCCAGACATATAATTAATAGATAAATGAGTATGATGGGGCTGGGGAGATGGCTCAGTAGAATAAGTGCTTTCCTGGCAAGCACAAGGGCCTGAGTTCAATCCCCATTCCACAAAAAAAAAAAAAAAAGAGTATGATAACTTTTGGCCATTGATAATATTGTGTAGTTGATTTCCGTAATTTTTTTTCCCCATGCCTTCAGGGCAGGTTTGAGTTGTGGGGATCGAACCACAGCAACCTGAGCCTGACTGCTTTGTTGAAGCATCCACTTAAAGAACTGAGCTAAGGGGCAGGCCCCCTCCATAAATGTTATACTCATCTATATAGTCATTATTTATATTTTCAAATTCTAAGATTTTTTGTAATGTATGTGGAACTTTAACTTGGAATTGTTTTCATAGTTCTTAGTATTTGGTAAATACATGTGTAGAATAACATCGTTACCATATTTGATTGCATTTTATTGTTAGAGCAAAACCAAAGAGATATATGTTGAAGCAGCTGAGTCATATAATGAAAAACTAAGGTGATCCCCCCATTAAAGAGAAATCAGTTTCTAGTGATTTAATCAGATAATAATCGATAGATGACCAGCTGTGAAGTAGATTAAATTTCAGTATGTTGTATATAGTGCTAATAATGTGCCGTGTGATCAAATCTAGCTACAGATACATACATATATTGTTTGTAAAGCATTTACTGGTATAATTTTAATCAGTAATTGTGTAATAGGCTCTATTTTCCCACTGCGGCGTTTTGTTTAAAATTTGAAAGTTTTACAACATTTAGAAATGATTTTTTATTTTTCTCAGTAAATACATCTCAATAGAAAGTTGGCTTAATAGGGCTAGCCAAATAGCTCAGTGAATTAAAGCACCTACAAGCAGGCACAGGGACCCAGGGTTCAATCCCCCAGTCTGCCGTGCTGGCCCTGTTTCCGGGGCACACTGAGAGGGCAATTGAGACTGGGCGTGGTGGCTCGCGCCTGTAATCCTAGCTCTTGGGAGGCTGTGAACAGGTGGATCACTAGGAGTCCGATCTAGTAGTGAGACCCTGAACACCCTGTAGATCCTTTCCTAAAATAAAAAATAAATAAATAAAAAAGTGTTGGCTTAATCATGATAGGTTATTTTGGGCAAATGTTTCTTTCTTTCTGTTTCTTTTCGTTGTTGTTTGTTTTTAGGGAAGAGTGTACAGGGTGTTCAGGTTCTCACTACTAGATTGGACTCGAAGTGATCCGCCTGTTCACAGCCTTCTAAGAGCTGGGATTACAGGCGCAAGCCACCATACCCAGTCTCAGTTGCCCTCCAGTGTGCCCCGGGGACAGGGACGGCTGGCAGACACAGGGACCCCAGCCCCTGAGCCTGCTTGCAGGCGCTTCAATCTGCTGAGCTAGTCGGTTGGCTCAGGCAAGTGTTTCTTACATCAAGTGTAGTATCTTAGTTATACTCTACGTTATACAAACTCTTGTTATAGATTTAAACTATGTCTTCTAAATATCACATAGAAAATATATTCTTTGTTTATATGAACTTTCATTATTAGTGTTGGCAGTTTCTACCATTTTCTACCGTTGCATTAAAAACAAACAAAACTAGTTTTATTTTTAGTTTGCTTACTAGATTTAGTATTATAATAGTTTTTTAATAAAATGTGCTTATTTTATGGTAATTATTCCTAAGGCTTACTAAGTTTTCGGTAAAAATGTATTACTTTCTTGTATTTTCTTGTATTATATCTACTTTTTGCTTAAATAATAAATATCATGTCATTTCTTGGTATTGTAACTACCTTTTGCTACTTATTCATAAAAAATTCTTTCCATGGTTTGTCACAGGGAATTAGAGAATACTGGCTTCTGTGATACCTTTTTAAAATAATAATCTCTTAGTAGCATCTTACTCATAATATGAAAGTGCTACTGTACAATGACTTGGACATATATGTATCAGCAGGAGTGTTGTTGAGACCAAGTTGTACTGTCTTCTTCCGAGCTGCTGGGCTTTTACTTTGTTTCATCTGCTTTTCAACTATAAACAGATCATATATATTTTGGGTAAACTTGTATGGTTTTGTTCTCTCACTGTTCTTTTTCTTTTCATTCTCAATTCAGTTTTCCCTCTTTTTCACTTCTCCTGTGCAGCTGTGCGTGTATGTATATACATTAATTTTTAGCTGCTCAAAACTTTACAGTATCTATATGTAATTTAAATACTTCAGGTTTATTTACATTTTACTTCATTAAGTCATGGCCATCTATATTGTTTATAGATTTTCATGAGTACAACTTGTTATTCACCTTTTTTTTTTTTTGATGAAGAATAAATGGTGGACCCAGATAAACTGTCATATTAATGAGTCAAACTTGATTATGCAAAGATGTCATCTGGGATCTTATTAAAATTTCAAGTTCTAAACCAGTTGGTGTTCAAGGATCCTGAGAGCTATGTAACACATGCCCAATAGATGATCTTTGTTTGAGGATACACTTTTGAGTGGTTAGGTGTGAGACCAGTGTCATTTTTTTAGAATAGAATGTTGCATTTCAAAGGCAGTTTCTTCATACATTACCTGTGCATTCAGTGTCTACATGGACTGAGGATGTATTTTGTTTTACAATCTCATTTTCCATGCAGGTTTAATTTTTTATTTTTATTAGCACATGTTTGTATTATGTAATGATTACATTCCTATCTTAGATCTTCTGTGATGGCCCCATATAGTTTCCCTAATGTAGTTTTTTTACTTAGTGTAGATTAATAATGGCATTTATTTTTTATTTTTGTATTTATGGTATACCATCTTCTATTGAAGATTGGAAACTTTTATGGGAATTTGAGAGTGAAAGTGATGGTTGGAAAGTGGGGAATTGGGAGCAGAGATGGAGGCAGGTAAATCTAAGCACTAGGCTGCTGCATAAAAGGCTTTCATTTCTTTTTCGTTCTTATGGTTTGTACTAGAAGAACCCTGTTCAAGCAGATTGAAATGATTTGCCTGCTGAAAATAAGAAAATGACCTAATGCCATTCATACATAGGAGTAGTTGTTCCCATTTAAATAAGATGCCTTTTTTGTCTTTGAAGTAGAGAGCCCCAACATTTCCTGTCCAAAAATTCCTGTACAGAGCTTGTAGCAATAAGAGTGTGTATTAGAACTCGCATCTCTTAGAAAGAGGTGGTACAGACAAGTTTTACAGGTTGTTCCATTATTTGCAGTTCAATGGACAAATGGACAAATGTTGATGGCCAGCATCAACACTCGTGTATATTTAAGGTAAAGTTTCATGTTTTGCAACATTGATAAGAAAAAACTGATCAAATTAACTAGTATGACTAGTTCTTGAGCTGATAGAAGTCACATACTCAATTATAAATTCAAAGAAAGAAAAGCAGGAAACTTTTTCCTTGCCAGCAAACAGTATGCTTGAAAATTAATTGTATTTTAATTTAGGGCAAAAACATCATCTAGCATGGATTTTGCTTTTTCAGACTTCTCAAGTCTTATTTTGAAACTGTGTGCAATATTTAAGTTATATTTCCAGCATTATTTGTCAGTGCTTTCAATGAATATAGATTACCCTTTCATTAGTCAACCTGCATTTAAAAAGCTTATGTTATGCCATAATACAGTAGAATTATTTGTAGTAATATTACAAGTCTCTAAATTGCATGAACATTATCCTGCTGTTTTATTGTTTTATAATGTAAAAGTAAATGCAAGCATTAAGAAATGTGCAGTGCTGTCAGGCTCCTTCAGGATTTA
>NW_004524742.1:2831322-2846116 GCF_000260255.1 Octodon degus
TTAATCAGAAAACTGTGAACTTATACCACAGTCTCTTCATAGAAATGAAACAAGCATACAAACAAAATTTTAAAGCCAAAGGCATCCCAGAAAGTTCTTAGGTGGCATTTGAAATATTTTGAATGTAAGGTAAAGAATATTCCTTAGTGCTTTTAGCCTTTGTCCTGTTTAAAAAGATTTCCATTAAAATGCAGGTTTTGATTTTTCATCTGAGACTAGATAGGAGTCATTCTATTACACTACTAAAAGAATAATCCACTTTAACACAACATTTCTCCCTAAAGGGATGATCTTTTCTAGTCATAAGGCATTATTTTTCTCAGAATGATATGAACAGTCCTGATGTAATGATTTTATCTTGATTTGAAAGATGTTTTATTCTGGCAGTAAAAGGGAATAGAAGAATATCCTTTGTATGCTATTGCTAAGAAATAACCTAACCTGGTGCAAGATTACATATTAATTTTCAAATTGTTTTGAATTACATGTCTCTTTCTATTTTTGCTATATAAAACTATAAACACTGTGAAAAGGAAATCATAGGATTCATTAAATTGAGTTCGTAAACATTAAACTGTATACTTTTTTAAAGAAACCAGGTAGCAAATTGGAACATTACTGAGCATGTTGTGCATTTTTTTGTCTCATTTTCTTTATGCCTTATAAGAAAGCTTCTTGGGTTACGGGGGTCAAGGGGGAGAGAGAGAGAGACAGATGGAGAGAGAGAGAAAAACTAGTTACTGAATTGAATTCAGGAGCATAGATACTTTGATTTTTCCTGAGCCTCAAAATTTATAAAAACTTTAAGCTTAAGAATGACTACATTAATTAAATGGACTGTCTCAGGCAGAAGAAGGAAGGCTCTGAAGGCCTTGTTGCTGTTTGTTGGGCAAAGTCTTGGTTTGTAGAATGTAGCTATCCAGTGCTTAAAGCGCGTTTGGACCCTGTGTGGCACGCCAGCACTATGCCCCTAGGCATGCTGTCATTCAGCCTGTAGATTAATTAACCAGAGGCTGCACAGTCCTCCTGCAGAGCCTTGTGCTTTCAGTTAGCCCATTCTTAAGAAAGAAAATACAAGGTTTATAAAACCTTGAGCATTCAAAAACTATTTCTCAACAAAATCAGTGTGTAGTGACGCTTGTTATGATGTAGGGATATCTTTTCTCATCACACAGGTGAGTGATTTTTAACTTTAAAACAGTTTGACATTTATAACCTTTTTTAAAATTCCTACTGAGTGACTTATTAAATCACACTGGATAGAGTTCTTTTAATTCTGATTTAATAAATTAATAAAATAACTCAGAATCATTTGAACATCTGTATGTTCTCAATGAGCTTATTTGTTGAAATTCATTGTTCTTAGAAACATTCATATACTGTGTTGAAATTCAGACCTATACCTATAAACTTAGAAGATTTTAACATTCAACTTAAACATATGTTTATGTATCTGCTGCTCACAACTATTTGAATTTTATTATGATTATCTCAGGAGAACATTTCATAGGTAGAAAATATTTTGAGACGAATGAACATTTTTATACTATATAGTTGAATTTTTAAAAGTTTTAAATAACTTTTGATATATGTTAACCAGTATCTCCATCTTTAAAATGAATATAATTTGCTTGTCTTCTCTCATTTTAACTTCTTAAATAATTATGCTAAGTGGCATTAATAGTGTATGCATATAATACTAGTGAATCTTACTCATTTTTAAATATATTTCAGGTTTATGTTCATAATATTTGTTCCTTAAAAATTTGGAAAAATAAAGAGATAAAACAATGCCAAAAAAGGCGTATTTTCATTTGAATTTATTAGCACTGAAGAATGCAAATCCCCCCACACACGTTTTCCTTGACACTGTCAATTTTTTAGCACTGTAACTGGAATTTATTTTGTTGTAGTAAATAAAAGACAAGTCATTATTAAACAGATTTTGCTGTTAATTCAATGTATGATTACCCTTTGCCATAGGTATTTTTAAGGGCTTTTATCCAAAATAAAATTCATTAAAAATGCAATTAAAAAATCTATTGTTAATGACTGTTTGAGTGACTAGCTCATAATTGGCTCATTACAATAAAAAAGCAACTGTTTGAGAATCATGACAATGAGCTACAGTACAGAAGGAGCATGGTTTCAGGATCCTGAGGATGCAGCGGAGGAGCATGTGAATCAAGACTCGAACACAGTTTTCTCTTTTACACCAGTTCTGAGAGTTAAGGTCATGACCTAGCATTAGCAGCAGGAGTGAGAGACACTCCTATTTACAGTGTCCCACAGTGAAGAGTAAACTTAGGTAACACAGTCCACTTAAATGCCAGTACTGAGATACTTCTTTGTTTCCCTTCCCCAGAAATCTTTTCAGTTGACTTAAATTACAAACTTGTAATCAGGAAATCTTTACTTCTGTTGAGACAAAACTAACAAAGAAGATACTGTTATACAAGCCATCATTATTACCTGCCCTCTTGTTAGTGTAGAAAAGTATGTAAATAGCTCTTTTTCTACCTCTAAATTTTTAAAAAAGCATTCCTAGAAATTTGTTTTTGTTCAAGTACTTTGTTATTGATCTCTGATTATTTTTAATCAGTTATTCATTTTATGTTTAAGCTATTGAACCACAATAAGATAAAATATAAACTTGGTGACGCAGGAAAAAAAGTGAAGTATACATGATAAATTTTGTCCTTTGACAAATCACAGTTTTATTTCTCTTTTTATATCTTGAACTTGTTAGTAAGTTGACAGATTGTATTAATGTTGCAATGTCAAACTTTGTGATATCAAATGTTAGTTCTCTTTAGATTATAAAAATCCTAAAATACTGACAAGTATAAATAAGAATGGTCATTAATCTGTTCATAGAGTTCCATCTCTAAGGTAAAAATCCTGAATTCCAACAGCAGCTAAAAAGGCTTCTTTAATGAGCCCTGTATTTTCGAAATACTTTCCTGTTTGAGGCTAGAAAAACAGTAAAAATTTTGAAGACTGACGACTCCTGCTTTTGTTTAGTCTATAGCAGCAATATTAATGTTGCTTTTGTGTTCTGGTGACTGATTTGGGTGTAATATTTCATTACATGTATTAAATGTTGGATTACTTTGAACTCTCAAATTTCAAGCCAGCTAGTAGAATACAGGCAAAGCCTAAACTCAAGATTCAGAATCATTCAAAACTCTTTACATCATTAAATTCAGTCAGAGAATGTTGAAAGTAAGAGTTCAATGTAAGAAGAAAGAATTCTTAACAAGATATTCAACTGCTTTTAAATAAATAAATTTAATTGAGCTCATTGTAACTTAAATTACCAGACTTCTTGCTTATCAGTATTACTCCTCTTTGTGCAACTTTGCCTTCCTTCATAGTCTTTCATTTTGAACTGTGCATTTTTTTTTTCCAGTAGAATTAAGAGGAAATGCCTGCAAAAGAAACAACCACTTAAAATTAGTGGAAATCATATTACTGCCTTGTTCAGTTTTTCTTTAAAGATCTACTTACATAAGTTTACCTTTACTATTCTAAGCAAAAATAAACAGTGCCTTTACAGACCTGATACTGAATGAGACAACTTCCGTCTGCTCATACTTATATGCTGTTGAGCATGTATATATAACGTCTTTGTACATTAGAAATTTGATAAATCATATTGTAAGAATTATGACTATGTCATTACCAATGTCCAGATATTTTATATTTCTGGAAATTAATATAAATAGGATTCTTGAGACTACCTTCACTGGTTCATGGAAATATTTTATAATATTTATAATTTGGTAGCTTTTTGTACTCAAGTTTTGCAGACTGGACACAGACCTAGCTTCTAATTTTATTATCTTTATGTCTTTTGTCATTTTCTGAAAAAATATATAGGGTAGATTTTTCATCCATAACCTTTTTTAAAAAGATGATCTATATTTGGGTTAATATTTAAACAAAAATATGTTCCATGCAGTACTAAGTTTTTGGCATTTCTTATCACATAATGATTAATTAAAGTTATGATATCTCCTGTGATGTATTAATTTATCTTTCTCTGTCCAGGATATATTGATTTTGAATATTAACTACAGCCACCTATTCATCATATGTGTTCTGAGTTACTTTTCTGTATACAGGATACAGATATCAATAAAACAATGACTCAGGTGTCTTGGAATTCATGGTCTAGATTACTCATGACAGTACAGTGTTATAATATGATGGTAGAATTTTGAAAGTTTTTTTGGTAAACAAATCCTGTGAGAATATGGGGAGAGAGGGAGACACATACACGCACAGAGATTAGTTTTTTATCTGGGGAAGGCAACATGGTGAGTAATTGGGGAAATACAAATGACTAATGATTCATCAAAATATGATGGATGACTTTTTAGACTGAGAACATTTAAGATGGAGCATGAAGATGTAAAAAAGCATGGTGCATACTTCTCACAGTTTGTTTTGAATCTATTATTTATATAAGGCAGGAGAGAGGAAACTTAATTTGGGAGGAGGTTGTGAAAAGCATTCTATACTATACTGAGGAGTTTGGAGACCCTATTTCATAATTGATGGGGTCACTGAAAGTTTGTAAGTTAAGGAAAATGATTAATTTGTATTTTATGGTAGTGTAGAGCCAGAGGGAGGAGAAATAGAAATTACCTTTTTTTTTTTTTTTTTTTTTTAGTACATTGAGATTATTAAAGTGTCTCAAGATAGGAGGCTGTAATTTTTAAAGGAGAAATCAAGATGGCCAAGTTAGTAGTAGAGAGCACTAGCATGTAATAATCAAAGTTATATAAGTAGATAGGCTTACCCAGAGATAGCATTGTACAGTAAAAAGAATTATGCTCTGCTGGCTAGTTGCCCAATTGTCACTGTGCCTCAGCCTTCTGTTCTGTACAGTGGAGACAAAATTGTATACCTTATACAGTTGCTGAGAAGATTCAGTGAATTAACATAGTGTTACCATTAGAGTTGAAAGAGAAAAGAAAGAATAGCTTTTTTTTTTTTTAAATGAAGTCTTATGATGAAGCAATGGCTAATTTGTATGAACTTTTTAGTATGAGAAATTGAATAAAGAAATAAATTGAAGTATTGAAGGCATGGAAGCAAAAATTAATCAAAACTGGAAGCAAAAATTAATCAAAACTCAGAAGATGAACTGAAGAACACTGGTTGTCGACTAGCTCTGGACAGAATAGGGATATGTTTAGAGGTAAAAAGCAATCATAAACAGAATAATTATCCTAGTGCCTCTGATAATATTTTTGTGATCTCAGAGTCAAAGTGATTTACTTCAGATTGTTGAGTGTAAGGGAGGTAATCACATTATATGAAGAGAAAGTTAAGGTTTTTTTTTTTTTTTTTTTTTTTTTTTTTTTTTTTTTTTTTTTTTGCGGAACCAGGGATTGAACTCAGAGCCTTGTGCTTGCCAGGGAAGTGCTTATTCTACTGAGCCATCTCCCAGGCCAAATTTAAGTATTTAGTATGATCACTAAGAAGGAAAAGGAGATTGAGTTATACATAATAAGCCTAAAGTTAAGTATTTACTATTCTTTGCAATTGAGAATTGAACTGCTTATTGTTTGGATTCATCAGTAAAAAGCAAGTTATCAAATGGAAAATTATTTGTCAAATATGGGAATGGTGATTTGAAATTTCTATGACATTTTGGTTCTGATATAAGCGCTATATTTCATTTGAATGTACATACAATTGTACATATTTATGGCATCTTTTCCTCTGTCTTCAACATGGTATTTTGATACAGACATACAAATATAAAGAGCAAATAAAGGTCATCCTCATTTTCATTTCCTTAAACATTTTCTGTGGTAAGAAATTTAAAATCCATTTTCTGCATCTTTATAAAATATATTGTAAATTATAGGAACTGTAGTTACTTTGCTGTAGACCTTATTTATCTGCAACATTATACCTTATTCTTTATTTGTAACTGTAATTTGGTACCTGTCATCCCACTTTTCATTACCTTTCCTCCCTTCTTTGCCTGCAGTCATCACTCTTCTTTTTGGACTTGCCCTATATAACTCCACATATCTTTGAATCCTGTGTCACTAATGACAACATTTCATTCATTATAGGTGAATAATATTCTGCAGTGATGTGTTCATCATATTTTAAAATCCTTTCAGTTAAGGTTGGGTACTTCAGTTGTTTGCATATCTTGTAATTAGTGCTACAACAAACCTGAAAGTACAGATACTTTAACATACTGACTTTATTTTCATCAGATATATAGCCAGCCAGTAGTGGAAATCTTAGATCCTGTTGGACTTGCAGTTTTAGTTTCCTAAGCACTCCCATTACTGTTTTCCTTAATAGCTGCATCAATTTACACTCTAACCAGTAGTATAACAGTCCACCTTTCCCCCGTCTTCAGAAATGTGCATTTTTTTGGGTACTTTATTATAGCCATGCTAACTGGAGATGAAATCTCATTGTGGTTTTAATTTGCATGAATGACTAATTTTACCTGATGACTAATGAGAAGAAATACTTTCTCATACTTAATGGCCATTTGTATGCCTTGCTTTGAGAATTATCTATTCTGATCATTTGTTCAATAGTATTCGTATCTTAATTATAAATGTAGAGCAATCTGGAGTAGAATTTAAAATTATTAACTTGTGAATACAAACATTCAAGAAATAAGACGATCTCCCATATGCTGAACATTGTTTAGCTATTTATTTTGTAGTTTTTCTGGTAAGAAAAATAATTCTACATGATTTATCTCAGCAGTGAAAGTCGTTATGAACAGCCACCATCTAAATGATTAAGACTGAGCTTCTGATGAAAGTACTGTGTAATAACCTTAAATTGGATGAATTAAATTCAGGGGGGTGCGCAACAACACAAAGAATAGTCCATTTTACCTTGACTAGGAAAACTCAGAACAATTTTAAAATATGGCCACTCTTGTGTATGAATAAAACTAAAACGAGAATAGTTTTCTACTTATTATCAATAAATGTAATATTTGTTAAATGTAATAATGTGTTGTGGCCGGGAGATAGCTCAGTGGCATAAATGCCTGCCTGGTAAGCACAAGGTCCTGAGTTCGATTCCCCAGTAATTAGCTGACTAAATATAATGATGTTTGTTTCTAAAACTTTTTAATGAAGAAACAAATGTATGCTGTTTTGTTTTATGGTTAACCTTTTAGGTACATAAATGCTCCACTTGAAAAAAATGAAAAAAAAATTGCACTAATTTTTGGATCAGCTCAGTAGTCTCTAATTTTTATTTAAGTGTACATATAACAGACCAACCTTTTTTTTTTCTCCAGACCTTAGAAGAAAAATTGTAATAAGCAATTACAATTTTACAGTTTTTGTCTTCTATTTGAAACATAATGAAGAGTCCTAGGAAATAATTCACAAGTCAAAAATTGATTTCAGATCAGCAGTTTTATTAAGCAGTTGCTACCTGACAAAGTTAAACACTTACTTCAACAGGAGAGCTACTCTGACATTCTTGAATATCACTATCTTAAAATGTAACAAATATGTTAAAGAGAGACATAGTTTATAATAGAAAATGATACAGATATGAAAAGATACTTCTGTCATTTTTTCCATATTATTATTATTGATATGACTTTAAGGGCAATATCTTGTGTAAAAAAAATGAGCAGTGTTACATGGAAAAAGTGAAAGAATAAATGGGCAATCTTGAATAGTGAAATTCATATATTGCCTAATGAAGCTAAGTAGCATTTTGTTTGATAGTAAAATTTTATTTTAGTACCCAATACTACAAAAAATAAAGTTCATAAAGGAATTCATATTAAAACCTGCTTGTCGACAGTATTCCTAATAGAGACATAATGTTAGACAATATTATAGGTTTGATTAGGCATGATACTTTGACCAATTTTGAGTAGCATGGTTAGTGTGTAATGAATAAATAAATGCTAGTAAAGTCTAGAGTTAGGTCTTCATGTGAATAAGTTTACAGTGCAATAACTCACATTGCTTATTGAATGACAGGTTGAATTTATTACATAAGTCATATAACTGTTTCTAAAAACAGCCTTAACATTCCCATTTTCTTGGATACCAAGCTGCCTTGTCAGCAGTTGTAATTCTAAGAAAAAGTAATGACTATCAAATTAAATTGATTTGGATCATGTTGAACTTCTTGTTAGCCAACTGAAAACATTTGCAAGGTGAAGGTGTGGAAATAGTTATCAATTGCCAGATAATTATTTCAACAGGATTCAGATCATTAAAAGTACAAGGCTCAAAACAGAGAGACCTTTGACCAAGGTAGGACCAATCACTGTGTTTCTGAGGTAAGATCCTTTCAGCCCTATAGGAGTGATTATGATACTTGTGGCACATACTGATGAAATTACTCTGAAAAAATAGGACAGAAACAAAATGAAAATTGTTCTCATTAATGATAGGACTGAATTTAGAAAAATATGCCAAGTCCTTTAAGATAATTAGCTACATCTTTATTTTTGTGTCTTGCTACACTGCTAAATTTGATTATTAACTCTTCAGAGTCTTTTGATGGAATTCTTTATATCTTATAATTAGAGGATCATGTCATGTACAAATAATATGTTGATTTTTATTTTGTTTTTGTTTTCTGCACATATCCTTTTTTTTTTTTTTTCTCTTGACTAATTGATGGCTGATGTTTTGAAAACTATTTTGAACAGGAGTGGTGATAATAAACAACCTTGTCTTGTTTCTATTTTATTTTTATTTATTTTTTGCGGTACCAGGGATTGAGCTCAGAACCCTGTGCTTTCCAGGCAAGCGCTTATTCTGCTGAGCTATCTTCCCAGCCCTTGTTTCTAATTTTAAAAGAAAGGCTTTAGCTTTTTTTCTGTTTAATATGATGCTGACAATAGCTTAATCATAAATGCTTTTTATCATGTTGAGATAAAGACCTACACATATTTTCTCCTGGTTGTTTTGTGTTATCATGAGTTGATGTTAGATTTTGCCAAGGCTTTTTCTATTATCTATTGAGATGATCATGAGCCTTTTGCTCTTGCATCTGTTTGTGATAAGTTACATTTATTAATTTATGTGTGTTGAACCATCCTTGCATCCTTGGGATAAAGTCTGCTTGGTTATGGTGCATGGTCTTTTTGATAATTTGTCACATTCTGTTTGCCACTATCTTATTAAGGATTTTGCATCTATATTCATTAGCAAAATTGGACAGTAGTACTCCTTTTTGACTGAATCCTTTTCTGCTTTTGGGATGAGGATATGTTACCTTTTACAAAAAATTTTGGGAATAGTCTTTCCCTCTCCATTTCATTAGTTTGAGAAGTGTTGGTGTTAGATCTTCCCAGAAGATCTTGTGGCATTATGCTGGGAATCAGTCCATCAGGTTCTGGGCTTTGCTTATTTGGTAGGTTTTTGTTTTGTTTTGCTTGAATTACATTGTCTATTCTTAAGTCTTAGATGTTCCAAGATTTTTAAGTCTTCTAGATTCAGTTTTAGTAATTCATATGTATCTAGAAGTTTCTACATTTCTGAGTTCTCCAATACTTCCACATATATATTTGTGAAGTAATTGCTAATAATGTTATAGATTATGCTGGTGTATGTTGTGATTTCACTTTTTTTCATTTCTAATTGCTTTGGTTTGTGTTCTTTAGGTTCATTGCTCTGTGATCTGATAATATGCATGGAAGAGTTTAGATATTTTAGGCATGCTTTAATGTCTAATATGTGGTCTCTTGGAAGAGATACCCTACACAGCCAAAAAGAACATGTGTTCAGTTGTTGGGTGGAACATTTTATATATCTATTAAGTATGTTTGTTGCAAGGTTTGGATCAATTAGGTTATTTCTTTGTTGACTTTTGTTCAGTTGAGCAATGTATTCAAGGAAACAAAAGTAAATTGAAAATCAGGTTGCAGGTTGCAGTTGCTGACTATAGGTCTGAACATGTGTGAGGGTCTTCATCATTAATAAATCCCTAGGTGCTATGGATGCTGCTAGGCCAGACTCTGAGAAGCATTGAACTAACTCACAGTTACTCACTATGTTGTACTTATAATGCATCATAAATAGTGTTATTTACTTTTCTGCCTTTAGGCCACCTGTGCTACCACTACTGTCACCTAGATCTTTAATCCATATGTTCTTTCTTTTTTGGAGTGCTTTCTGCTTACTTTCTCATGAATTCTTGCTTGTATTTCAATTCCCACTTGAAATGTCACCTATGAGAGACTTTCCTTGGTCTCTCAGTTATGAATAATAGCTTCACATATGCTTCTGTTACAATAGCTCACACTTTTAACTGGAATTCTTGGTGTATATATTAGTTTTCCTTGCTACAGTATGATCTCTTCAATCACTTGCTTCTAGAGATTGAAAAATAACTGGCACACAGTGAATATTCAGTACCTACTAAAAGAGTATGTATTTTTTATCCTACATTTCTGTCCTACTTGTTTCATAGCTATAATTTGTATATGTGGTGCTGAAGCAAGCACTTTGATTCTCCTAAAATTCCATTTCTTCCACTCTAAAGACATACTGATTTCTACAAACCTTTTTATTATTGGGTTGTACCCATATCTCCAATATTTTGTTATCCTCTGATCCAGGCAAGGTACTATATTTGTGTTTACTAAATACACTTTACTTATCCAACAGGCAGAAACTAGAAAAGCTCTGTTCTATATTTTCCCAAGTACATTTTAAAATCCCTGTCCTCTTGCAGAGCTGTTAGTAGAAGTTATGCAGGACTTAATATCAGCTGTCCTAAAATTATTTTATGTGTAACTTTTTTATACATCTAAATTGCAAGTGCTTTTATTCCTAGTCTGTGTTTTACTTTTTTGCCTAATTGATTCATTTTGTTTTTAATAATTATAAATAAATTACCTAATAAATTATTTAGAAATATCAAATTAAACAGTCTCCACTGACTCAAAAAAGAAGACACTTTTAAATTCCCCTGTGTTATTCAGTCTCTGGCTCAGAAACCAAAAGATTTCCTCTACGTTGATGTGCAGTTTTTAGAAGAGATTATTAAAAGAAAAAATCATAATGTTATCTGTCCACATTCATCCAGAGCAATATTTCTAAAGTGAGGAAGAGAAAGACTCTCAGAAAACAAGAACATGAAACGCATGATGGTTGTAGGTGGCACTCTACTAAATTGTGTGAAATCTATCAGACCTGAGTGAAATGTATTAGGAAGAGATGGAGACTAGAGAAAACCTTTAAAATAGTGAAGTATACTCCATCAGGAGGATTGAAAAAGTCCCACCTTACCCAAGCAGAACCACTTAATACGAATGTCTGCTAGGTTGGAAATTTAGCTGAAAGTGAGGCATGTTATCATCCTGTTTTCCAGTGTTGTATACAACAGCTCCAAATAGCTAGCACAACCAAAGGGGAAAAAGAATGTAAGGCCCAATGATTCCATTTTCTCTTATATTACTCTGCTTTGAGTCTTCTAGCAGTTGTTGTATTCAGTTTTCATATTGTTTCTATATTTATTTATTTTTATATATTTGGTACAGGGTCTCACTATGCAGCTCCAACTCCTAGTGATCCTCCTGTTTTTGGCCTTCACAGTGCTGATTATAGCCGTGCACCACCACATCTGGTCTGGGGATGGAACTGGCACAGCATGTGGTGTCAGGGATTGAACCTAGTCCCTGCACTTGCTAAGCATGTGCTTAGTCCACTAAGCTATCTTGCCAGCTATTCTGATTGTTTCTAAAATATCATTAATTGATTATTGACCACAATCCTGTCCTCAGTCTGACACTCTGTTTTGATGCTGATTGTTTGTGCTACTTATGCTTGCAATCATATTTTTAGTTTCCTGTATTTCTGTTTGAAAGTTGTTTTTATTTGTCTGTTTTTTGCTAATGGATTCCTGTTAATTTGTACAGTGGACATTCATCTTGTGCATGTATTTCTTTAGTTGCATTAAATTTTTATTAGTATCTTTTTCTAGACTAGCTGATCTTTTGTTTCACGAGACTTATTATTTTGTTATTTAAATGTTTTTTTTTAAAATTTGCCAAGTATCTTTGGCAAATTAAACTGTTCTACCTCTGTTGATACCTATTTAGATGTCTTTGTTGTCTGGTTTATGATTTCTTCCCCCTTAAGACTCATGAATTGGTTTGGGGGACACTGGGAGTTTTTGGAGGCATTTTGTTGCCTTGTCTTTTTCTTATGTCTGTTTTTTATGTTGTGTTTTTGTGTGCTGGAGTTTGCAGCTTCATTGACCCCGTGCTCAGTACTTCAGAAGTGACACTAAACACTATTGTTTATGATGCCCAGGTAACACAGATACTGGCCTGAAGAGATAGCCAGTTGAATCCAGTGTTATGTGACATTGGCTATAGTAATAAAGTCAGTAGTGACAACAGCATCAAATATCAATAGGATATTGACCAACCTTAAGAACAGCTGCCCTTACTAGAAGAAAAAGTTTTATGATTTTAAGGAGACACTTAGCCCACATATTGACTTGTATTCATTCAGACTACTAACTTTTGGTGGATATAGGCAGTGGTACAATAGAATAATATAATAGTAATTGGGACTTTTAACATGCCACTGTCACAAAGACATATATCAACTAGACAGAATTTAACAAAGAAATAACAGAACTAAGCCAAACTTGTAAAGAAATGGACTTGATAGACCTTTATAGAGTGTTTCATCCAGCAGCAACAGAATACACATTGTCTTCAGCTGCACACGGAACATTCTCCAAAATACACATATACTAGCACACCGAGCACTCTTAAGTAAATGCAAGAAATTGAAATTATCCCATACATACTCTGATCATGATGCAATAAAACTAAAAATTATTGACAAACTACGAAAACACGATAAACACATGGAAAATAGTGTCCTAAACAGTGGATCACAGATGAAATTAAAAAAGAAATTAAAAATATTTACAATGAACCAAAAATGCAGCTACAACTTACTGAAACCTGTGGGATGCAATCAAAGCTGTCCTAGGAAACTTTACAATGGTAAAATTGCACATTAGGAAAACAGAAAAAGTGCAAACAAATGATCTTACGCTGCACCTCAAGCTCCTACAAAAAGAAGAGCAAGTCAAGCCAAAAGTCCAAAGAAGGAAGGAAGTAATAAAGATTAGAGCAAAAATTAATGCATTGGAGAAGCAAAAAACAGTACAAAAAATAAAATGAATCAAAGAGTTGGTTCTTAGAATAAAGTTGATAAACCCCAAGGCAACCTAATCAAAAAAAAAAAAAAAAAAAAGGAGAAATCAAACGTGAAATAAATAATGAAAGGGCAAAATCACTAAAAACCATAGAGAAATTCTACTTCCAAGTATCTACTTCCAGTGTATATGTGGGAACTCTCCCAACCAAACCCAGGTACTCTGCATGAGTGAGACCCTCTGCTGCGCACTGGGACCCCCCAGGTCCAGCCCAAACCAAGGCCTAGCGAGTTTGTGGGAGAGCTACTGGCTCCCATGTGCCCGCGGGAACTCTCTGGTCCAAACTCAGGCATGCCACGTGAGTGAAACCATCTGCCACACCCTCGGGACCCCTCAGGAGCCCCACCCCCCCGCAAGCCCCCTGAGTGAGTGAAAACTTGTGCCATGCATTCGGGACCCCCCAGATGCAGCTCTAGCCCAGGCCTGTCGAGTGTGTGGGAGAGCTCCTGGCTCCCGTGGGCCTGTGTGACCTCTCCGGATAAAACCCAGGCACGCCATGTGAGACCCTCTGCTGTGCCCTCGGGACACCTGCACCGCCTTGGAGCCATTCTTCCAAGCCCACCAAGTAAAGGAGAACTTCTGATGCACATTTGGGACCCCCCCAGACCCAGCCCAAGCCGAGGCCCTTCTAGTGTGTGGGAAAGCTTCTGTGCTCCCCTGCACACCCTGGGATGGGCACAACAGAGGGGCACAAAAGCTTCACGTCCAAAGGCAGCATCAGGAAGGAGCTGAGCACAACAGCTAGGGTGAAACCAGGCCAATTGGATAAACTCAAAACTTAATTGATATGCACTCGAATTTCACTAAATCCTAAGATTATAACTGCACCAAAGTTCCATGCCAAGGGTCAGAGGTCAGTGCTATACGAAATAACAGAGAAGGACCAAAATGCAATCTCAGACCTCGAGCTCACGCAGAAGAAGTGCAGAGGACACTTGCTCTGCTGAAATGTATGAATTAATAGCATCTGAAGTAAAGAAACAACAGCAGAAAGGTAAAGAAGAACTAAGATCAGAATTATTCTCTGAAATCTTTGAATTGCTAGCTTCGGAAGAAAAGAAACGAGAAAAGTATAAAGGAACTCATATCAGAATTAATCTCTGAAATAAATCTCTGAATTACTAGTGTTGGAAGAAAAGAAACAGCAGAAAGATATAGCGGAACTCGGATCAGGCTAATCTCTGAAATAAAAAAAATCTCTGAATTAATAGCGTCTGAAGTAAAGAATCAAATGCAGAAACATAGATGAAATCAGATCAGAAATCTCTGAAGTAGAAGAATTAACTGCTTCTCAAGAAGGCTTTGATAAAAAAGGAGGCTAGAAAAGTGACGGATTCCATGAATGAGCAATACAGGAAAGAAATAGATCACATGAAGCAGAGTCAGAGATATAGAGGAACTTAAAATCTCAATCACAAGTCTGCAAAACCATTTGAGTAAAAGTGAAGGTAGAGTTTGAAGATGCTGCCACAGCTGGTAAAAAGATAAGAAAACATCTCTTAAAAACAGCTAGGATGCAGGAAAAAATAATGCATCACCTGCAAGACGATGCAAAGATGCACAGTGT
>NW_004524742.1:2846373-2846984 GCF_000260255.1 Octodon degus
TGACATTCTGGTAACTGGACCATACACAACTCTAAATAACTTCAACCCATTTGAAAACATACAAAGACATATAATAGTCAAGATCCCAGAAATCCAGCACAAGAACAATGTACAGAAAGCTGCCAGAGAAAAGAAAACAGATCACATTTAAAGGAAAATCCATCAGAATTAGGCCAACTTCTCTCCACAAAACATGAAGGTAAGGAGATCATGGAACAGAGAACTTCAAGCCCTCTATGAAAACAAATTCCAGCCCAGACTACTAAACCCTGCAAAACTCGCTTTCAAGTTTGATGACGAAGTGAAATACTTCCATGACAAAGAACAACTAAAGAGTTTCACAGTGACAATCAACCCTACACAGACTACTAAAAGATGTTCTAGAGAGGGACCAAAATGATCAGAATTCTACAAACGAGAACAGAAGGAACCCACTAAAAAGAGCAAACACAGGAGAAAAAGGCGTAAACAACATGAGGTAAATGACAATTCCATCATAAATCACTATGTCTAATTATAACCATCAATGTAAATGGACGCAGTACACTAATGAAAAGAAATAGCACAGTGGATTAGGAAACAAAATCCAACAATATGCTGTATACAAGAAA
>NW_004524742.1:2847084-2851755 GCF_000260255.1 Octodon degus
TTTTTTTTCTGTTTTGAATTTCTTATAAGTTCCTACTGTTTTGTTTTGCTTTTACTTTAAATGAATCTTAGACTTTTGTATCTGGTAATTTGAACAACTAATTTATCATCATGTAAGGCAACAACCATTGTTGAATTCCTATTACTTTGTTTAGTGAAATCTTATATCATTTCTAATGCTTTTTCTTTTCTATCACTATTTTGTATTCTTTAAATATAAAAAAAGTGATTAAAAAGAAAACCTTAGAAGTGAATTAGCTATATTATAGAACATTGCTTTCCCAACTTTTGACTATAGATATGGTTATTTATAAAAAGCCAGGGACAAGTGAATTTGCTGTATAAAAAAGAAACATGTTTTAGAGTTGATTATAAGTTTGCTCAGTAATATATTTTGGTATCATAATGGTTTCTGAGATGTGCAAAGAGGTGAAAATTCACTATCAACCCAGAACAAAAATTAAAATTACAACAGAAAGGAATGCTCACTATTGTGTATTTCTTTTATGATATTTAATAGTTTGATTAGATTGCATTTCCTTTTATTTATTTTATAAATATTTGTTTAATGCTTTTTCTGTGGCAGGTTTTATGCTTATTGCTAGGAATTGAATGTTTAAGAAACTCACTATAACCATCTGCTTAGAATTTATTGATATCTTTGTTGATTACTAATTATTTAATTACGTAATTAGCTATTTATGTCTACAACCATTAATCAAAGATGTCATCAAAAATATAAAATTGCATCTGTGATAAGTGATTCAAAAGAAAGTTATAAGAGGCCATGAAAAGTAGCTATGGGTAACAGCTTCTGTTTTTAAGTACAGTATAATCAAGTATCCACTTTGATACTCTTTTCCATGTGTGTTTTAATATTTCATGAAAATATTTACTTACAAACTTTTTTGTAGAGTTACGACTTTAAAATTTTATACAGTAGAACACCTTAGAAATCATCTAGTATCCACTCTGAGTCATTACTTTCCCTTACCCAAAGGGCAATTGCTATCTTGTCTTCAGGCACTACCGATTATTTTTGCCTGATCTTAAACTTGATATAATTGGAATCATAGCATTTGTAAATTATTTCTTTATTGTATTCTCTTACATACTTCTGTGTTAGTATATGGAAGTAATTTGTGAACTTTTAACATAACATCCTGATGGAAAACTATGTGGATAGTCATATTATTGATGTTCAATTAGGGTTTTTCACCTTAAGGCTATTACAGAAAGCCTTGGGATTTTCATTGGGATTTCTCTGACACTACAATGAATTTGAGAATCAGTATCATTAGAATACTGAGTCTTCATTCCATGAATGTATTGTCTTACATTTATTTAAGATCTCCATTTTTCCCCCTTTCTCTACAAAGCTTTGAAGTTTTCTATCTAGAATTCGTGCATGTACATCTTTGAGTACTTTTTGATGCTAGTGTATTAATTTGCTTAGGCAGCTCTTTTTTTTTCTTTTTTTATTGCAGGGTCTACAGGGTCTCACTACACAGAACAGACTTCTAGTGAGTCTCCTGTTTTCAGCTTCCCAAGCACTCTGATTACAGGTGCATGCCACCGTGCCCAGTCTCAATCGCTGTCTCAGTGTGCCCTGGGGGCAGGACCGGCACCACAGGCCAGGGATCAAATCGGGCAGCTGTAATAATTACCCCAAATAAGGTAGCTTACATTGCAAATTTATTTCTTCAGTGTTTCAGAAGCTACAAGTCCAAGATTAACAAGTGTGCAGTTTCATTCTGAGGTCTCTCTTTTTAGTTGGTAGACATTCTCTCTTCTCCCTGTGGCTTTACATATTTTTCCTCTCTGCAGATGAGTGTTTCTATATCATAATTTCTTACACTGACTGTAGTCATATTGGATTAGGGCCTGCCCATCTGATCTACTTTGCCTTAATGTTGTTATTCTAAACGCCCTACCTCCAAATAAAGTAGTCCCCTTTTATCATTTTATCTGTATGCCTTTTTTATTGTTCATGGTTTGATTTAACCACACTCAAGCAAAAACAGAGTTTCAGTTTTAATTTGCATGGTATTGTAAGTAGCGTAGTCCCAGCTGGGTCACTCATCATCTCTTTGTTTCTTGTATCCATGCTGTACATGATACCTGCCTGTTAGACATTGTTTTTAGTTGGTTTAGTTAGTAAAACTTTGATTTTTCTTTCTTTTTTATTTTTCTTAATAATAGATTTAAGCCTAAGTGGCGATGCTGACATTTTTATATATTAAGTGTAATGTACATTACATATTATGTATATTTTTTATAATTTCTTCTAATTGAAAAGGAAAAGATATTGAGAGAGGACATATTCATATAACTTTTATTATAGTATATTCCAGTGGTTTTATTTTATAGAAGTTAACATTTTAATAGAAAGTTATAGACAGCATTACTAATCTCTTACTATGCCTAACTTATAGGCAAAACTTTATCATAGATATGTATGTACAGGACAAACTGATACTGAGGGTTCAATAGAGCTTGCACTTAGTAGACTTCTACTGGGAGTCTTGCAGTATACCGCATGCACTTCTGTATAGTCACATTCTGAGATACTGAATCTTAAAATGTTGACATGAGTTTTTGAAGCAAACAGTTCAGCTCGTAACACAAAAGTATCATTATTTGCTATGACAAATAGAAATGCAACTTTAATTTTCAATGTTTTATATGTCATGACCTTGCAGCTTATTAATTTTAGTACTATATGTGTTGTTTTCAATTTTCTACATATACAATTATTGTTAACTATCAAGGACATATTTTTTTTCCTGATCTTAGGTCAAAACCTTTAGTATTCACGATTATGTAAGATACTTGTAAGCTTTTTTTATAGTAATGTTTTCCTAATTAAGATATTTCTTTTTGTACTTATCATTTGTTAAATGTTTTAATTTATAATTGGATGTAAAGATTTCACTGGAAAGGGGAATTTTGTGGTGTCTCAGTATATAAAATTTGAGTGGAATGATTTGGAAGAAACTCAGAAAACTCATTTGAAATATTCACTGGAGAAATTTCATTGAAAAAGTTAATGGCAAGCCATGTAATATTTCTGAAGATGCAAATGTTTATAATCATCAGCATTTTATAGATAAATAAAATAGATCATGAAGTATAGTTCTTCTGTGGTTGAAATGATTTTAATGTGATATTTTTTTGTTTTTGATTAGAAACTGAAATAACTATTTTAGTTACTTTGGTTTGGTCTTTTAAAATATGGCTTTCCGAAATAATATGTGCAAAAAATTCAACTGTGGCTTGCACAACCTGTTTTCCTTTGTAGCTATTGATGTGTCATTAAAAATGCACCCCAGATGATGGGTAATAAGGAGTCGTCGTAACAAGTGTAGTGATGATAGTAATAATGACGGAAGGTAATATTTTCTGAGCAAATAAAATGTTGTAGGTACTGCTCTAAGTAATTTGCATGTGTTAACATGGTCCTTGAATAACTTCTGGAATAGTGTTTTATCTTTTTTTTTTTTTTTTTCAGATATTGAGGCACAGAAAGATAAATTACTAAGTCCACGTAGATCATAAATGATACTGTTGTGATTTGAACTGAAAGATTGGCTTCAAAGCCTTTTCTGGAAGACTGTTACATTATGTTTGGATAGAAATCTTCAGTTTTAAGATAGGTTTTTAGAATAAGTAGAAAATAAAACATGTTAATTTCAGACTCAGAAGATATAGTAGGAGCAAAGTATAAAAGCTGAATTCTCTATGATAGGACCCCACTGTTTTCTCTATTCATATGTTAGGTTCCCCCATTCTTTTCATCCTGTCATTCCTAAACTCTAGTATATCTGCACCTCCCCAGTTCCTTTCTTATACCAAACCACTTTACATGTTCTTGACAGCAACAGAATTGTATAATGGAGAATCATGGTTCTTAGCTTACATACTAATGAATCAGTGTTGAATTCTTAAATCTATTAACGTCTAGAAGAGCTGAAGCTAACCTGTAACAATTCTAAAAAAAAAAAAAAAACTGAAATGATCCTTCAAATATCCCGTTATGTATCATCGTTCTCCTGTTAAAATCTATTTTCATCATGTATTGTCATTTCATATATTTATATGTATTGTTTATTGTTTTATTTCTAAGTTTTTAACTACTCTTTATTTTTTAATCAATAGTTATAATATATGCCAGTTGGTTTTTTTGTTTGTTTTGTTTTTAGCAGTTCAGGAGGTTAACTTGAGAATCTAACCATCATTTAAAATATATTTGTATAGGGCACAGGGTGTAGTTCAGTGGTAGCTTCGTTTAACACATGCCTAAATGGATGAGGCTCTGGATTCTGTCCCCAGCACTTAAAATATAAATAAATAAAATAGATTTGTGAAACATAGTTCTTTTCTGCTTTGAAGTTTACATGCACACTTCATATAACACAAACATAGTATTTGTTGCTATTTAACTCAGTTCTTTGAAATAATGAATGACCCAGCCAGTTTTGCTTGTGAGTATAAATTCACTTTCTAGCCAAAAAATGTCTCCCATGTATTTGATCTTTTTATTTAGAATGAGAGAATGTTGATTGATGAGTATGAATATATTCTTCTGGGACAAATAACTTAAAGGTTTTTCTGTGTTAAGAAACAAAAGACATTTCTTTACTATGTAACAAGTAGTCCTAAATAGCAAATC
>NW_004524742.1:2851855-2853554 GCF_000260255.1 Octodon degus
TAATGAATGAAAAGAGTGTAACTACCACAGACCCAGTAAAAATTCAAAAGATTGTCAGTAGCTACTTTGAGAATCTTTACTCTCACACAAGGCAGCACACAGACGAAATGGACAGATTCCTAGAAAGGTACAAATTTCCAAAACTGTATCAAGAAAATGTAACAAATGTCAATAACTCTATAACAGCCAATGAAACACAAAATGCAGTAAAAAGCCTACCAACAAAGAAAAGTCCAGGCTCTGATGGATTCCCTGCTGAATTCTATAAGAAATTTACAAAAGGTATAATGCCAATACTCCTGAAACTCTTCAATGAAATTGAAGAAGCAGTCCTCCCAAAATTATTCCTGGGGGAAAGTATTATAGTGATAGCAAAACCAGGGAAAGATCCAACTAAAAAAGAGAACTATAGGCCACACTCCCTCATGAACATAGATGCAAAAATCCTCAATCAAATCCTAGCAAGTAGAATACAGGCTTTCACAGAGAGCAAATTGGTCAAGCAATGGCTATGACTCATCCAGATGGCTGACACTGACAAAGGATCTGTAAACTGCGGTACAGGGTAACAGAATAAATCCTGAGGAGACTTGACTGACCTTAGCAGATAAAAAAGATACATTTCTTATTATATAGGTCTTGCTTTATCTTGTTCTTAACCATCCAGCAGAAAAGTTGAAAAATGAGATATAAAAAGTAAAGCCATATTGGTATGCCGAGCTATGAATGGCTCAAGTCAACAACTTCTGACATTGCCAGTCCTATGGATAACCCACCACTGTAGGAATCACTTCCAGGCCCCCGTCTCGGTCCAAGAATCCAGTATTTGTAATCTCTAAGTTATGTTATTGGAGTCCCATCAAGTTAATTCTGATCTACCACTCTCAGTGCAACCCACTGCGAAAATAAATATACTCAATTATATTTTCAGTCATTGGGGAGTCAAAGGCCTAAGTTCAGCCACAAAGATGGCTTCCTGGAACAAAGAGAGCAATCCAGGTCCTGGGGCTTGAGGAGGATTGACTGAGAATTGTGGGAAGTCGGTGACCATTGTGAGCTGAGGTAGGAGGTTGGCCTACATTTACCTCTGCCATACGCAGAGAGGTTGTGCAGACAAAGTAATCTGCATTATACTATTATGTCATAGAGATAGCATCTAATGTTTTGGGAGGTCTGTGCTTCAGCTTTGATAGTCTTTCAAGCCCCAGGAAGTCATAGCCTGTATCTCGAGGCTCGATCCCAGCTTGAGGTATGGAGCACTAGCTGTACCGTCCTGTCTTGACCCGGCTCACATTGAAGATCAGCAGGTTCACCAGGAATACACGCATGCCACCTTCAAAGACTATCACCAGCACCTCAGCTAGACCAATAAACATTGCTTAAGGCCAATTGAAGGATAAACACAAGTCCTAGCCAGCTCTGTACATAACAATATGAAGAAATAGGGTAAGGCTCAGACAAAATGGAGACAGTTGCTTTTCTTTCAAGGAGAGATGCTCAGATGGTCCTCCGCAGAACACTATTATGGCCTACTGGACTATTTTGGATTATTTTGCTAAATTCACGTTCCTACAATATTTAAATGGCAAGGGAATACCCATCTCTGACAAAACTAAACAAAAAAGAGGATATTAATGAAGGACCTGACCCAAGGCCCACGGGATCCTGAATAGACCCAGACCCAAGGCCCACGGGATCC
>NW_004524742.1:2854209-2870397 GCF_000260255.1 Octodon degus
GGTTTGACTTTCCTGGACTCACTGTTTTGTGGGGGCAGGTGTGAGTTTTCAAAAAATATTAATCTAAATTATTTATTGTAGATTTTTCTCTATCATGGGAATTTTGCAGTACCATACAGTATACATATGTATTTAAGATTATGTAGATTTACAAATTTGGAAAATGGTTAAGAACTTTAGAAGTGTATTTAAAAGTGTGGGAAAGATTTTTTAAGAGTGTGGGGTTTATGAAGGCTTCAAATGTATATATAAACACTAAAATGAATGTAATGTTGCCACTGCTGATTTGCACTTACTGTGGAGTGTCTGGAATGTAACTCTATGGTAAGTGAGGGACCACTGTATTTTAACATTGTGTAGTAGTGATGTAAACAATAAGATGTGTTGCAACAAAAATACCTTAGTCACCTTCACTGAGAATTGCTTGTTCTAAATTTAAATGTTTTAATATTGTTTCTACAGCAAACAGAAATACTAGTTGGAGGCAGATTTATTTTCATTGATGGACACTGATCAGGTTCATTACCAAAATATCAGGTCCATATCTCTTGGTTTTTTTTTTTCCTGCGGAACCGGGGATTGAACTCCGGCCCTTGGGCTTACCAGCAAGCACTTATTCTACTGAGCTGTCTCCCCAGCCCCCCATATCTCTTCTGGTGAGGGTTTAAGCAAGCAACAAGTACAGAAGCAGAGAGTACTTGGCTGTCTTTGATTGGGTCATAGTGTGTGCATCATGGTCGCCAGCTATGTGTCATAATGACCAGCCTTTTCTAAGAAACAGATATAAGAAGTGTAACAGGGATGGTTACCTGGGTAACTAACAGAAAGTGAAGTATACTGGCTGGGGGAGGGCTGTTACGTTCTAAACTTAGTACGTTTAAAGTTTAGGCGTTTTTCTCATTTGTCTTAATTATAATTTAATTCCTTACTATTTGTGAAACTTTGACTCTATTTACTATATAGCTGTATAGACTTGGATAAATTATTTGATCTTTGTCCCTAAGCATTTTCATCTTTAAAATTGATGTAACTATAGTACCTATAAGAGGTTTATAATAATTAAACGACATGAATTAAGCATAGTATTTAGAACTGTATTTGGTATCTACTTCTCATACTGAGCAGTGACAGTCTAATCAGCCTCACGATGACAGATAATATACTTGGGAAAAGATATAAATTTGGAATTTGAAGAATGATTTCAACTGAATTCATATTCCTTGTACCCCATCATAAAGTGGAAAAAAAAAAAAAAAACCTATTTGGACTGTTCTAAATATGGGAACTGTCTATGTATTTTACTTTTCTTGTTTCAGGTTTGTTTTGTTTTGTGTTCATTTGTTGGTTTTTGCAGTACTGAGGATCAAACCCAGCAACTTTTCATTGAACTACATTCTCTTCCCTTTTTATTCTTTAACATAAGACAGGATCTTGCAGACATATCCAGGCCGGACACAAATTTCACTCCTTATACTTATATTCTAAAGCCAAATTACTGCTGTGTGCCGTCGTGTTCAGCTCTCTACTCAGTCCATGCTTTATCTTTGCACCTTCTTTTTATTCATTTATGTTTACATTGCATATTGTTATCTTCAAAGTAGTTACACAGAGTACAAAATATGGACATAAAAAAGTCTTCAAACAATATTAGCAAAAACCTTTCTTTTCCATGGATCTTTTATTTTTGTTTTTATTGTTTTTGTTCGTTTGTTTGTTTTTAGAGGTAAGGTTTCACTGTGTAGTTCAGGCTGACCTTAAACTCACAATGCTCCTCCTGCCTAAGCCTCCCAAGTGCTGCTCTCACACCTGGATTTTCATTTTTTAATAGTGTGTTTTGTTTTGTTTTTTTAATGAAACACAAAATTTAAAAATTTTGATAAATTTTAATTTACCAATTTCTTTTCATTCATGGATTGTCCTTTTTGAGATTGATTTTTCTGTACTATTCAGGTTTTTATTGTTTTTATGTACTTAGTACAGGGTCTACAGGGTCTCACTACACAAATGGGACTTGTGGTGATCCTCCTGTTTTCAATCTCCTAAGCACTGGGATTACAGGTGTGCACCACCACACCTAGTCTCAATAGCAATCTCAGCACACCCCAAGGCCAGGCTGGCATGGCACACCAGGGATCGAACCCAGGCTGCTGCACTCTGCCCAAGCAGGCACTTTAGTCCGCTGTGCTATCTGGCCTGCCCTATCATTCAGATTTTTATTGTGTTTTCTTCTAAGTGTTTTGTAGTTTTAAATCTTAAGATTTTTTAAGTTATATTTTTGTATACAGTGTAAGGAAAGACTCTACATTAATTTGCATATAAACACCCAATCATGTGAGTACCTTCCATTGAAAAACTATTCTTTCTTCATTGAACTAGTTTTTGTCAAAATCACTTCACCACCTGGGCATGGCATTACATACCTTTAGTCCTAGGTACCTGAAAACTGAGATAGGAATTTGTGGTCAACCTGGGAAATGCAGTGAATTGTTCCTCTCAAAAAAAATAATCAAACTTACCAAAACTTCAATGTTTATCTCTAGACTCTCATTTGATTTTATATCTCTAGTAACTTTGATTATCATGGTTTGATAGTAAACATAGATAATTTAGTAATCAAGTAAAATAAGTTTCTCTTTATGTGATCTTTTCTGCACAGGCTCATTCTCAGCTGAAAATATGTCCCTACTTTAACCTTTCTGATATCTTCAGCATGTATACAGAGCTTCTGAACTTAATCTCTGCTGTTTTTATTGGCTGGATTTCCCTGTTAGATTTCTAGCTGCTCTCTGAGTTTGTAACTTTTTTGGCTAGGGCTGCAGCCTCAGGTGGTTGAGCCACTGGTCTTCTCAGTTCATTTGTCAGGAAGTTCTCAGTTATTGCTGACAGTGTTGCTGGGTCTGGGACTTGGGCATACCTTTGGAGAGTAGATTTTGTCCTGGCCCCTTTCCTTGTCTCTCACTAGCTCTTGGCTAGTTGGGCAGCTTTGCTCTACCTTTTTTACCTGGCTTTGTTGTTCAAACTCTTTCAGTAATGGCATCAAGGAATTGAAACCTCTGGAACTATGAATAATATTTTTTTTAAAAAAACTTTCAATTGGGGATTAAAACACAGATTTTAAAGACATCCTGTGTAAAATCTCACAAATATATTTTTTCTTTCTATAGTTGGTAAAAATAGAATCCACCATTCCATTAACATCTCAGTATTATAGTTATGGAGGCAGAAGTCCCTACCTTTAGGAAAGAAACAGTGCTCAAAAACCTTGTTTGGAAGCACAGTGTTAACCAGATCACAGCTTGGAAAGCTGGAACACTGAAACGAGAGGACACACTGTATGAACTGATGGCAAGGTAGTGAGACTAGTTCACATGTCTTTAAAAGAAACCCTGGAACTGGTCGGTCGGTCTGTCTCTCTCTTTCTCTCTCTGTCTCTCTGTAAAATCTCATCCAACATCAGAGAGCAGTCTACTGTGTAGTAAAGTTTTTCAGAAATATTTTTACACTGATTATTTTAATAAAAATAAAGCCAGATATGATGGTACAAGCCTCTGATCTCAGAAGTTGGAAAGCTGAGGTGGGGAGATAGAATGTTCCATCCCCATAAGCAGTTTAGTGGAACCTAATCTCAAAAATGGAGAACTGTGGTTATAGCTCACTTAAAGACTCTGTCCTTAACCCTGGTGATGAAAGAAAAATCACTTGCTTGATCTATTGTGGATATTTATGGTCCTTGATCACAGTGGAACAATATCATTTTTAAAAATCTTAGGTTGCCTATTTATGCCAAATTAATTCTATTTTTATTTTTTATGGTGCTGAAGGTTGAACTCTGCTCCTCTTATATGTTGAGCATGTACTGTGCTACTGAGTTTCTGTCTTTTAAAATGTGTTTTGAATGTGAGTTATCATCAGCCCTTAATGGGACTCATCCTCACATGGGAGTTCTTAAAAGAATTATCCATAGTTAAGTTCTGTATACAATTTGAGTTTTCAAAGTGAGAAACCATAAAAAAGTATACTGCTAATAATCATCTTCCTGATATTAGGAGTTTTTCCTAATATAGTCAAAGTCTTACCTCTTGAATCCACTCCAGAGACAAACTATGTAGAGATATGTACCAAGTAATAAAGAAATAAAAGATAAAGAAAAAAAGAAGGAAAGAAAGAAAAAAAGCTTGCTGAGAGGCATTTGGAAAGTTTTTTGTAGTAATTTCAAAATTGTCTTAATTTTTTTCAGTTAAACATTTTTTTTAACACTATTGGGGGTCAGCCTAAATACTTGGGAAGCAGTCTAACTATGAACTACATCCCCAGCCCTAATTTTATTTTGAGAATGGGTCTTGCGTACTTTCCCAGCCTGACCACAATTTGTCAACCTCCCGCTCAGCTTCTGAGTAGTTAGAATTTAGGATTTTAATACTGACAAATCATTGTGCTTTTTATTTAAGCAGACTGTTAATACTTTGTTATGAGGGTTAAGAAAAACATGTTGTATCTGTTAATACAAGACATAGTGGGGTCAAAAGGAGCAAGCTGTAATAATTAAACCTCATATAGAAGAGGAGACCAAAAATCCCTGGGAGACTACTAGAGGCAGCTAGATGAAGTCACCATTTGTTTATCAATATTATTTAATAATTCTATAACCCTAAAATAATTTTTAGTTACTCTGGTAAACTAAAATGTCTAGAAGTCTCTAGGAAGCACTGAGTTTTTAACTAAAAGTTATGCATTGCCTCTGGTTACAGTTAGGAAAGAATACCACTTCCGGTGTACTGCAAGTAGTTCACAGCTAACATAGTGATTTCAGATGGTCTGTATTAAGTTTTCAATGCATTGAGAACCAAAAGTTTAAAATAATAGCGTATATTTTTACACATATAGTAAATTTAAAATTGTTGGATTTAAAGCATTTGTATGGGTGCCTGGTATTTAGCAACTTACATTTATGGCCCAAATCTCTTCCTGTTGTGGTTCTTACTGAATAGTTGTACATGGTGAAAAGAAATGCATGTCTTGTTTCAACTGAGTAAGTTATCAAGTCACACAGTACAAGGAGACAAATGAAATGATAGGGTATTAATTTGAAATTTTCTATTAGAGAGCTTGGGATTTCTGTTCTACTTCAAAAATGGATTTTTCATAGCTACTGCCCATTATATTTTGGAAACATAATTTTCCATCTTTTCAAATTTAGTTTCTTTCTTGCAGTTACTGGTACATCAGTTTATAAGAGCCTTTTTCTATAGTTAAAGCAATCTTAATTAGGAATCAGTGCTTTGAGAAATCATAATTTGCTCTAAAAGTTTAGGGCTTGTCCAGCCTTGTAGGCAATTTTCAATCCTTTTATTAAAATAATCAGGTCCTTGATAATATGCATTATTTTAACTGGTAACATTACGAATGACTTAGTTCTCATTGTTTGAGGTTAAAATGATCTTCCTTAATTAACTTATAATCTTGTATCCCAGCCCAGATTTTTAAAGGTGAAATTGTAGTTCACGTTAGGTACTTTGTGAAACTGTGAATGAATGATTTTAAATTCATAGGAAACTTCTTTTTAAAACTATGGGGCCAGGGAGATGGCTCAGCAGAATAAGCACTTGCCTGGCAAGTGCAAGGGCCTGAGTTCAATCCCCGGTTCTACCAAAAAAGAAAAAAATAAAATAAAAATAAAACTACTAAATATGTGATTTACTTTGGTTTGTTGAAGTATCCTAGTGCAAATAACATTACTATTCTTTTTCCATAAGACCTATGGAAATAGAGTTTTAAGAAATGTATTTTGCACATCCATTGTACAGTTTTATTTTCTTGATATGATTTGTTTATATGTACATATGTGTATGCACATGTGCATGTTTCTGTGTGTGTATAAACAAAACATTAGCTTTTCTCTATTTGCATTTTTTCTTTAAAATTTTAAGGATAATATCAATTTGAATATAGCATTTCTTTCAAGACATTGTTAGAGAGGTAAGCAGATCTGTTTAGTTATAGGCTTATCAGTAACCTTTACACATAATGTGATATTGTCTGAATGTCTTATTTTCTTCAGCTTTCCCTGGCACTGATGAAGCCTAAGGCTGCTGTTTCTTTGCGTTACTGATAATTTTTTTATCTGATTAACTGACACATTTAGTTGAAATCAGACACAGCCCTTAGGCTGGGCATGGATTTAATTTAAAAAGTATCAGAGGTTTGCTCTATGTGCTGTTTAATCATCATGTTTATCAGGCAAAGAAAAATTACAGGAAGGGCCATAGGGAGAACGTTATCTTAAGGAGCAGTAGCTAAGGAAATTGATAATGACTACAAGGTAATTTACTGCTAACTTTTATGTTCATTAATACATTTCCCACTAATAATTACAGTGCATATAATATACTAATTAAATTGAAAGCATTATCACTAATTTTCTTTTTGTTGAACCCTAAGATGAGTGGATAAGAAGTAAGAATATAAAATTGAAGAAAGCCCAAGTAGTCATACTAATTTAAACAACTGATTAGTTGACCAGTTAAAACATTTTAGAGAAAGAAAATGTACTCACTTTGAATGTTTAGAAGACTGTGATAGGAAATTCCAGACTGTGATAGGAAATGAATTTCTAAATGAATTAAGTCACTATGTATTGTAGGTTTTTAAAATATTGTACTGGTCTGACCTGTGACAATAATACATCTACTAGGAACTAGTGTACTACAACCACCCATGTATGTGATGACACTACTCTAATGAATGAACATGCAGGGCTGATGTAGTACCCTGATACTGTGGGGCTTTGCAACACCTTAGCTAGTTATATAGCTCTTAGCATTTTCTAATATAAGTCATTTCCTACTCAGAAGAATACTTCATGCTGCATAACAAAAGCAGAGTAACTGCATGTTATTATTTAGGAGGAAACCTATCTCCTTTAAAGAGTCCCTAACAAAACAACAGCAAAAATATCTCAAAAGGATTTATTTGAAGTTATTTAATTCACATGATAAATGTTGTATTTTGATACATAGTTATTGTATAATTGTATAGCATAATTAGCAATATGTCTCTAGGCTTTTTTCCCCCCATTAATGATCTGCGTAAACTATAATAAAAAATAAAATGCTATTATTTCAGCTTATATGAAATATACACCCCATAACTAAGCAGTCTTATCGTTGTAGATATAAAAAGCTATTTTACCACTGCTGAATGTCTTGACACAGTTCCTTAATGTATCTGCTTTTGTTTTGATTTTGCAAGTTTCACGTTGCATTCAATTTTAGAGAAAAAAAAAATGTTCAGTCCATATAGAGAACTTCAAATCTTTTGTTTATCAATGAACAAATTGAGATCCAGAGATGTTAGAAATCTTGACTAATGTTCAACAGATACTCGTTATCAGAAGTACATGTCCAATGAGATGCTATTTCTATTATGAGAGCTATGCAATATAATTTCTTTTATAGGTCATTGAAAGATTTTCACAATTTAAAGAACCTTTGCACTTTTAAAGGTTTGTTTGGTTTTTTTTTAAGTTCATAGTTACTAAATTTAATTCAACTGTTATACCCAATTCTGCCTTGTGAAAATAAAAAGGTGCCTATCAAAATTACACTGTGATATGAGGACAGATTTCTTGCTTTGATACAGTTCTAGAAAAATGTTGGCACCAAATGCACTTAAAAGTTTTAAGGCTTAATAAAAATACAGATATTAATAATTTCTCAGTGCAGTTTGGAGGTTGAAAAAAGGTACATCTTTGATGCACAGCATCTTCCTAATCCACGTGACAACACACTGCTGAGCTCACCTGGACAGGGCCACTTCTGCTCCTGGTACTGAGTGCACTGCCCAGGCCCTAAGCTGAGGATAAGGCAAGGTTGGCACAGGAGCAAGCCGGGGTTCTCTGCTGCCCACAGGCCACTGCTGTAAGCTGCATTTTCCCATTTCCACACCGAAATCCCTGGCAGTAGGTAGAAACAGAAACCTCCCTTGCAGTGGGCTGATAACAGTAGGGCCAGCGTACTAACAGCTCAGTTCTTGTTGCCAATCAAATTTGGAAGTTACAGATCATTTTCTTGTTAACAGTCACAAACGATGTACATTTTTACTACTAGAATACTTCTTTATGAGTTAAACAAGTTAGTGTTTGTGCTTAAAAAACTAACCATCACTTAGGACCTTTTTTTTTTTTTTTTTTTTTTTAAAAAAATAACCATCACTTAGGACCTTTTTTTTTTTTTTTTTTTTTAAACAGAAACACATGACATTCTCATAAATGACTCTGAACCACAATCCATTTGAGTTCTTATGACATCACATTGAATTTGTGTCTCTTGGCTCTCAAGTCTGCAGGGCAATTGAAGGAGGAAACTCTTTGGTTGACATAGCCATATACTGAGACCCCTCAATGTGCCAGGAACAGGAAGTAGAGCTTCATATAGCTACTGCAGGCGCTTAAAAACAGCTAGGCCAATGTCAGTGTGACTGTACAGAGCTGTAGCTTTTTCTCAGTACTGATAAGGTTTCTAACATCTGGTGTGAGCTTTGTAGGCACTCAGAACAGTAGCTACACCATCTGATTCTCTCCTGTCATCTTAAAGCAGGTAACTGAGCCTGGAGCCATTCCAGGGTTACCTCTTGCTGACAAGCAACATGACTTTGGCCAGCTCTGTACCTTCACAAGTGAATGATAGTTGTGACTGTGCTGCCAAACTAAACATCCAGATAAAGGAGCATTGTTTTGTGAATATGGCCTAGAGGTTCTGCAAAAGTTTTTAAAGGTGGCTCAAGCAGCTCTTCCTCTTTGTATGCCTAATCAAGGGACTGTCTCTGGAAGGTATCAGAAATGCAGTCCGTAGGCAGTATGTAATGCTGATTCATAAAACAAAACAAAAACCTCTTTTTGATATTCTAAGAAATCAGAAGCGGGGTGTGGCAGCACATGCCTGTAATCCCAGCACTTGGGAGGCTGAGGCAGGAGAATCACTACAAGTTGAGACCAGTCCAAGGCCAACCTGAACTGTATAGCGATATCCTGTCTCAAAGACCAAAACAAAGAAAACGTAAATCAACCTAACAACCCAAGGTTCTTAAGTATGCCTTCTTCTAACCAAACACAGGAACAAAGTGACAGAGGAAAAATTGGGATAAGCCCAGTGCTCAGATGTCACAAGGTAGATTTTAAGCACTGTAGTGACCAGCAGACCTCACATATACAAAGAGCTGTGGTTGGCAAGGAAGCGCTGCATCATTAATGAGGAACAAAGGCTTAGTCTTAAGGCTGATCAAAGGGGTAAAAAAGAATACCAGCAAAGCTGGCATGTCAAGGATCACAGTACATCTCTGTAGAGAAAGGCAGGCAGCTGCATGAGAACTGGCCAGGGAACTGGATGCAAGAACTAGGCAACTCAAGGGTCAGGGCACAAATGCTTTCTGTAGAGAACCAAACTAAAGACAACTGGTCAGTTTTGTTGACTGTGGCTGAGGAAAAGACCAGGACTGCAGGACAATACAATGGTTAGAAAATGAAAAGGAGACATTGGGGTTCAGCAGTATTGTCAAGTGAGAGCCATATTGGTGAAAGGTAACTAGCATTAGGATCTAAAGGGGTGTACAGAGACTCCCACCACCTTCTTAGTGTCTCTGCTTCTGCTTACTTTCTCTGTCCCACAGAAATGGACAGGTCAAGGTTTTCTTCCAAAATCTTTTATGATGCCCAGTCAGCAGAACACTGATGCAAGGACAGGGACAATGTGACAAGAGTCCTGTGGCCCTGCATCATCTTCTTACCCTCACCAATCCTAGTGTTCTGCTCCATCAGCAACAACAAATGGGTAGATCCCAAGAGGCCCATTGTTTCGCAACAGTCTGGAAGACATGGATCTCAGTATAGCTCTCAGGAGCACAGGAGAACTCCTGAGCAGCCAGCCTCACACACACACACAAACCCTCCCACCCCATGTTTTGGGTTAAAGAAGATGATAACATCTGATACCCTATCTATCTCACGTTTCTGGTCTGGCTATAAGGAGCCTCTCAGTAGAAGGAGATGCTGGATTTGCCTCCTGGTGGATTTAAGACCTTGTTAATGAGAACAAGGCCGTGGCTCTAGCCTGGGCTCATGGTTGTCAACTGTGGATATGGGCTCCAGCTCCTTGTTATGGTCCACTTCTCTCAAACTGCTCTTTGTCCCCCACTCTTCTTGTGGTGAGGTGCTTGTTGCAGCTTTAAGGTCTCATTCTGATTCTTCTTCACACAAAAGAATATGGTCCTTGGGTTTGTTTGGGTGTGCCAAGGGTAAAGCTGCAGTGACTGGGGAACCAAAAATGTCACTAGTCTTCCCACCAGGTGGGTTCAGACGTTGTCGGGTCTGCACAGGAGTTGATTCATCAAAGATTCCACTTCCTTTCCCTCCTGGGGGATTTGTCCTCTTGGGTACATTCTGAGGTTCTTCAGTTGGTCCAAAAATATTAGATGCCATTCTGTTAGGCTTGTTTGAAGGAGCAGCTCCTTTCAGACTTCCAAAAAGGTGGCTAGATTCTCCTCCTGGGGGTTTCATGGCCCTAGAGCCTGCCTGGCCAGCCTTGCCATTCACACCCTGGAACATGTTGAGTGTTGCTCCAAGTCTTCCTAAAGCTTTTGCTTAAAAATTATCAAGTCTTCTCTTTCCAAAATCTTTTCATTTTTTTTCTGTACGTACTTTGTTGTAACAGCAATGTTTTGATCTTTTGTTCCTTAATTTTTTCCTCTTTTCATTTACTGTTTTATATCATTAATTCTTTATCTTTTATCCAGCTACATGTAAGGTTCTTGTGAACAGATTATTGTTTTTTACTATGCTTCTCAATTTAACATTTTTGGGATGGGGAGAGAGCTTAGTGGTATAAGTGCCTGGCTGGCAAGTGTACGATCCTGAGTTCAACCCCAGTACCGCCCACTACCCCCAAAAATAAAAATTAACATTTTTGTTTATGTATTTACTGTTGGTTTTGCTGTGCTACACTCACCCCTTTTCTTGCCTACCTTTTAAAAAATCCAATCTTTTCTACATTAATTTCTGTGCTGTGTGGTGCTTTATGACCAGAAAGTAATGGCATTAAAATGTTAACATAAGACAACTGGCAGAATACAAAATGCTTCAAAGCAGTATCAATAAAATTCTCATTTCTTTTACAAATGCAGCAGAAATGTCTGCTTTTTTGTAATTCACCATAGAATGCTAAGTGTCTGACCAAAGACATATATAATTGAACTCATCCAGTGTGTTCACAATAGCATTATAGTCACATTTTTAATTGGCACCAGATGGTTGATTGATCATTTTATCAATGCCATTCATGAAAAACTTATTAATGAATTTGGAATACTGGCTCTGATTAGGATCTTTAATTTTATGATTCCTAGTTTTGATTTCAGGGACATAGATGATAAATACACACTGCTATCTACAACTTTCAAAACTAATTCTTATTGTTGGGTTTATTTCTGTATCGGCTCTACAACTAATATATGATCCTGACAGTGGAAAATGGTATAAGGCATCTCTTGGTCTCTTAATATTTGAGAGAAAGACCAATAAAAGCCTATCTTCATATTTAGCTGAACTCATTCTCCATTCTGTCTCTCATTAATATGATATTTAATGTTTGAAAGCTGGAACCAGGATAACTACTTTTTTTTTTTTACTATGTCTAGATTAAATACATTTTATTATGTCAGCATTGTAGGGATTCATGTTCCATTTGCAAGTGGTGAAATGTGTTGACCAAATAAAAAATGGAGCTGTTTAAACCTCTTCCTAATTCTTCCAAGTGTGATAGTTTACAGGTTGCAGCACTGTTCTATTGTCTTTATAAAACTTATTCTTTGTGTTCTCAGTATCAAAGGTCTTCTCAAGAAAGTAATTCCATATATTTCTTCTTTTTCAATACAGTCATGGACCATTAATTAGATAATAGTGGTTATTGATGACTAATAATAGACATTTTTAAAATTTTTAAATTATTTTAATCATTACATTTCAATAGTGTCCAAAGGTATTGGTTTGAGAGAAGCATTGTTTGGCTAGTAGTCAGTATTCTATTTCCTCATGGATCCTAAAATAAACAACTAAAAGATGATCTGAGACAAAAAGTCAGCAAATAGGTGTTAATTTGCCTTTCCATGTGGAAGCTGTCGGTAAATTTAAATCTGTAAAGTATAGTATCTCTTAAATTTGCCGTGTGTGTGTGTGTGTGTGTGTGTGTGTGTGTGTGTGTGTAATTTGAGTTTACAAATGGCAAAAAAGAGTACAGAATATAACCGGTCTTCAGTAGTTACTTTTTGTTGCAGTTACATATGTTTATGTGCCAACATTCTGCTCGTATTTTAAAACCTTTTATATGTCTATAATTGTAACAGCACTTCAGGCAGTAATGTGTAGATCAGAGTAATTGAAATCTTTCCTTTGAAATTATCTTAAAGAGAAAGGAAAAATTAACTTAGTTTAGAAGTCAGTTTTCTGCCATTTTTTGCTAAAGGCAAAGATTTAGAGAATTTTGCTGTTGCTGACGTTGGTATTAATTTTTAGTTATTAGGCAGTATACGTATACTTACCTGATTCAGAATTCACAATGTTCAAAGATATATCTTCTCCCTCAACTGTTCAGTTTCTTACCTTCAGAACTCAATGGGTATTGTCAGTATCCTTCTGGTAATAATTCGTGTTTGCAAAAGCATATATGGATATGTTATACACAGTACTGTATCCCTTGGATTTTCTACTTAATGTATCTTCTAGATTATATCATTTCAATAAATAGCTTTCTCATTTTAATGGTTGTATAATATTGCATTATATGTCTGAATTATCATTTATTTGGTATTCTATTGACAAGTATTTAGGTTGACTCCAGTCATTTGGTATTATCATGACTATCCTGGTAATTATTTTTCTTTGCATGAAGATTTCTAAGTTTTTTTTGTTGTTATTGTCTGTTGTTTTGTTTAGTAAGAGTAGGAAACATACTCAGGGCTTCATGCATGTTGTCTATCATGTCTATAAATTTTTAAGTGTGAATTTGGGGCACAGAATATGTATTTGTGCTGCCATAGTACTTGCTTGAACTTTCTTGGTAGTAGGAACATTGTGAAGAACCCCTCAGACTAAATCAAAGCTCTTAAAGATGCTTCTAGACAACCCTGAGGACATGACCCTTTTGTCAGTGTAGGCACACATGGGAGCCTGGATATAACCATGACTTAGCGGTGGAAGACTGCACATGCTCTAACGAGGTTAACTTGTGAAAATGTGAAGAGGTGATAACCTGCAGAAAACGTATAAAGATACAGGCAGCTCTTCTTCGCTCTGCTCCATGCTCCCTATTGTTGTTGCTACATGCATTTTTTTTTAAAAACATAAAAAAATAAAAACAACAGTTTCAAAACAGGTTAAGAGAGTTACAATAATTAATATATTGTATATTGTTATCTTTGTAGTAGATACTCATTATACAAGATATATGCAAGATATAGTCTACAAACAATATTAATATGTGCATTCTTTAACCATGAGTCCTCACCTTTGACAGTCTCCTTTGTGCTCCCTGAGCAGCCTGACAAACACATACTCCTGTGTTTTTCTTTTTTATCTTCTTCAGAGTTCTTTGGGGTTGGCCAAATAGCTCAGCAGATTAAAGCGCCTGCAAACAGCCGCAGAGGCAGGGAGTTCAATCCCCAGGCCTTCTTTGCCGTGCTCCCCTGAGGAGGGGGGGAACACACTAAGACAGCAATTGAGACTAGGCATGGTGGCATGTGCCTATAATTCCAGCTCTTGGGAGGCTGTAAACAAGCGGATCACTAGGAGTCCAATCTAGTACTGAGACCCTCCCTGAACACCCTTTAGACCCTTCCCTAAAATACAAGTTAATAAATAAATAAATAAATAAATAAATAAAGTTCTTTAAAAGAGACAAGCTGTGTTTAATTTATGAAGTTTTCTCTCAGAGGTAATTGATCAGTTTTTAAAGACTTTTTTACAGAAGCATGAAGCTCGCTAGGTTTTTACATAATTAATGTTGTTTTTCACCTGGGCTTTTATTTTCATTTCCTTTATGAAAGGAGCACATAAATGTATGATGAGTCCTGATTTCTTTTTCTGATAACAATGCCTTTAATCTATTTTACAAACTTTCATAAATTACAACATTTGCTTTAAATTTAAATCTGGCAATATGATTTCATTTTTTACACAGGATTATCAGTAGGCTTCATGTAAAAATGTAGTAATTCATGTTTGATGAGTAATCTACATAGCATGTATTGTATGACGTATATGTATGGATTCTCTTGATAGTACTGCTCTTAGGAATATATTCTATTGCTTAACAACCTTACATCTTTCTCCCCCTTGATTCCATGTATAGTTAAGTGTGAAGTAGGTTTTTATCAGTTTCCAAAGTTGTATGTAAAATAATGAAAAGAAAATTTATATTAGAGTTGGTAACGCTCAGTTGTTAAGTTTTTGTATGGTGATACTGAAAGCCATCAATTTGTTAAGATCATCTCATTATTGAAAGTCTTTGTTAGTTACTAAGAATTATGAAGATAGTGATGATACCTAATTATTTCTCTACTTGGAATCTAGAGCTTATGGGAACTCAGCTATTTATTTGGTTACTAAGTGAAAAAGTAATGATATTTGTATTGTATTAACTAGTAATCAATTTTAGCACCCAGTTGAAGTAAGCCAACATGGTTCTCTATGTGGAAGGGCCATCAGAGGAATCCTGCTAATAGCATAAAAGGAGAAAGAAGGAAAGATAGTGTGCTATTGATTCTCCTGGAGAAGCTTGTCATGCTGGTTTTCCTAATACAAACTGAGCTATTCTCATTGTTGGAGCTTGGCTACTCACTCTCACTGAGGATGGCTATGCTTCTCTTCCAAGGAGCTCTGACCTTACCTTGAACATTACTTCCTGGCTCCAGTGCATATCCCTCACACTGTTGGCAAAGATTCTTTATCCAACTGGCACAGACTTTTTAGCTTTTACTACTGACCTTTCTCCTTTCTAGATCCTTGATACAGACTTGCATGAGACATTGTCGTGGTCTTGTATAGGACATTGCCATAAGATCCAGGCCCTCACTTTGGGCCTTAGTCTATGGATAAATCTCCTGTTCTTCAACATTTGACTTTTTGAATGAATATTATAAAATAGTTCTATAAATTATGTGTCCTGTATTAAGTCTGTTCCCTTATAATCCCTGACTACAACAGTATTTGTCTTTCTGATTTTTGAACATTTTATTTTGGCTAGTAATTCTCTCACTCTTAGTCTAACTTTTGTTCGCCTTTTACTTCCCTTGCCTTCCCATGCCTTGCTTTTCTCTTTCCTTCTCTACCCCATCTTGATCCTCTACCCTTCCCTTCTCTTCGCTTCCCTTCCCATCTCTTTTTGCCCCCTTTCAAATTTTATTTTATATTTTTAAAAATGATAATGTCCAAGTAAGGTCACTATTAGGCCTACTTGCCTTCATATAGATGCTTTGCCACTTTAAAGCATGGAATGTCAAGAAGGCTTGCTAGACCCATATACCCATGCTTCCATTAGTTGGCTCTTTCTTAGATTTGGCCAAGATGAGGCGCTGAATAGATTGGAGGATGAGAGGAAGAGACAACTCCTCGGTCTGTTTCTCGGTGTAGGTGGAGTCCCTATCGTTAATGACTTGTGCTCCAGGTAGCCTCTTTTCAACCACGTTATTTGGTTCCTGTTATCTTGTGTATTCCTGTAGTCTCTTCAGTCTGAGGATAATAGCTGTCTTCTGGCATTGCCTATCCACCTTACTAGGCTCTCTAACTTCTCAGTTATATCAGTTATATAATTCTTTATCTGTACCTTTCTTCAAATTCTTAAGAGTGTTCTCTCTGTCTCTTTATGTGTCTGTCTGTCTCCCTGACCTATGTAGTGATGTTTTATTTATTATTCTAAAGGTCTATACATATGACAGAATTATTATCATGTATTCTTGCTGATTTACTGTGAAGGATTATGCTGAATGCTGTGTGGATGCCACCAAAATGCTATAACGGAACTTCAAGTATACACGAAATAACATGTAAAGTACCTCATGAAATGTACAGTGCATGAGATAGGACAGGTTTAAAAGACACACAGATCATTCTGGTCAGTGAGATCAGGCATGGCTTCACAGATTGTG
>NW_004524742.1:2871709-2872845 GCF_000260255.1 Octodon degus
ATAGACTGGCACAGTGGATTAGAAAACAAAATCCAATAATATGCTGTATACAAGAAATAGATTTACATCATAAAGACATTCATGGGCTGAAAGTCATAGGATGGAAAACAGTATTACATGCCACAGTACCTCAGAAAAAAGCAGAGGTAGCAATCCTATACTCAGACAGTCTCAATTTCAAATAAATAATGATCATGCAAAGAAAGAAGGCCAATATATACTGGTTAGGGAAAAATACAAGAGGAAGACATAACACTCATAAATATGTATGCACCAAGCAAACTACCCAACTGTATGAAGCAAATCTTAATGGACATGAAAAATATAATATCCAATACCACAATCTTAACAGGAGACCTTAACATCCCCTTATCCCCAAAAGATAGGTCAACGAGACAAAAACTTAGCAAAAAAAAATAACAGAATTGAACCAGAGCTTGAAACACATGGACTTGGTGGACATATACAGGTTGTTCCACACAAACACAGCTGAATACATATTTTTCTTAGTTTCACATGGGTCATTTTCTAAAATAGACCACATACTGGACCTTAGGTCATGCTTAAGTATATGCAAGAAAACAAATTGTCCCATGCATATTATCGGACCACTGTGCAAGGAAACTAGAAACAAATGAAAAAGAAAACAGAAAAAACCCCGTAAGTGCATGGAAATTAAACAACACCTTACTGAACAAAAAAACGGGTCACAGATGAAATTAAACAAGAAATTCAACAATGTCTACAACTCAATGAAAATTCAAGCACAACTTATCGTAATTTATGGGATATGATGAAAGGAGTTCTCAGAGGGAAATTCATAGCTGTGAACACATGCATTAAGAAAACATAACAGGAACAAATACCCTAATGCTGCACCTTCAACAACTAGAAAAGGAAGAGCAAACCAAACCCACAGCCCAAAGATGGGAAGAAATCAGAGAAATTTCTGCTCTAATCTTTGAGCAGAAATTAATTCAATTGAGACGAAGAAAACAGTTCAAAAAGTAATAAAAAAAACTGGTTCTTTGAAAGATTAAATAAAATCAGTAAACCCTAGCTATCCTCATCAAAAAGAGGAAAAAAAAATTTAAGGACAAGCAATAAGGAATGAAAAGGGTGTAATTACCACAGAC
>NW_004524742.1:2872945-2880351 GCF_000260255.1 Octodon degus
TTTTGGCAGGCAGGGCAGATTTTAGGAAGATAAATTTGTTAATTGGATTAACCAGAGGGCAAAAATTGGAGAGTATTTTTAAGGTCCTAACATTTGTCTCTTATTGGTGAAATCCTCAGAGACAATCTAGTCTGATGGTCTATGTTTCAGGTATAAGTGATGTCAATGACAAAAATAGAGAAATGAATAAATAAAGTTGAAGAGAAAGTAGATAATATTTCAATAGCCTTTCCCGTGTTCCAATAGATGCCTCATACAATCCTGTGTATTTGGTATTATCTTGTACATTTGTAAGGAAAAGGAGCTTGTGAGAGTTAAGAGTTGTCTAAAAGTTGTCATTTGGGTACATCATAAATTTGAGTCTTTGAACTCATTTATAGTTATGTACTCTTGAAAGCTTGCATCTAAAAGATACAATAGATACTAAAGGGATATTAAAGGGAAATAATCTGTTCAAAGGGAAGGAAAAACTGGGATGAAGGAAAGGGCAAAAGAAAGAAGGGAAAAATAAATATTTATATATACCGGATAGCTTAGATAATTGTACTGACGATTTCTGCTGGTATATTGAAAGGAGCAGTTAATGTTTTAATTTTTTTCTCCTTTTTAGTTTTTATAACTTTTTGACCGATTTTGCATGCTTGTATCTGGTGATCTGAACTGATGTGAAGGCAACAATATAGAATATAACAACCACTGTTTAATTCCTGTTGATATAGGAGAATGAAACTCCCAATCTGAAAGGTACCCAGGACGAATTCCTGTTTGCTAAAACCAAAGAATGAATTTTAGGAACAAATAGAGGTTAAATAAGAGCAGGGTATTTATTGGGGAAAGAAAACTTTTGTCCGAGAGAAGGACAGAAGGGAACTCAAGCAGGTAACCCTGGGAGGCTGTCTCTTCCAGGGATTTTTACAGAGTAAAACCATGCAGATCTAAGATAGAGAACATGGAAACTCGCATAGGTGGACATGAGGTGGGACAAAACTATGGTCAACCAATGAGATTACAGACATCATTGCTCAGGTAAAATTGATTAAATTCAGGGCCAAATAGGGAAGCGAGTCATGTAGCAAGTGGGCATGAATATAGAACAGGACTTTATACAGTAGCTGGTAGCAGCTGGATTAGTGATTCTTCCTGGCTTCCTCAAGGTGATGAACAATCCCAAATGCTTATGTTTAGGGAGGTCAGCATTTGTTCTATCTTTGGTCTTTAGGTCTGGTCTACCATGGGAGCATCTGTCTCTCTCACAGTTGCAAGGTATCTTGTCCTTCATACTGTTTCCTTGGGAACCTAGCCCTGTCTGACTGCCTATAATATATTTTTATCTAATTCAGCTGCCTATAACACTGTCATTTGTTTAGTGAAATTCTGCAATTTTTCTATTTTTTTTTGTTTTACTATTCTGTATTCTCTTAAAAAATAAATTAAAATTATGTATTCTTTCACCATCGATTTATTGCCCTGTACTAAAGGATAAGTTGAATTTCAAAAATATTTTTAAAGTTAATTTTTATGACAGTACAGATAATGTTCAAAATTAAAGATAGAAATTCATGTTTTCTTTTGTTTCTTGGAGGTTATCCATGCTTTTGCATAATATGAAGCTAGGTATGTATTGCCCTGCCTTTGCTGTTCTTGAACTGGATGATATTTCTGGGTTTTAGAAGCAAAATTGAACTGAGAACGAACGTATCATACCAGATTCTTTCAATAGTGGACTTGCCAGGATATTTTATAAATTTGTATATGTCATATCACTTACCTTTGCTTTAGTATTAAACATGATAAATTCCTCTAATCCTATATTCTCTTCTAAAAGAAACTATCATTTCTCTTCACAACACATCTTTTTAAAATGTTATTTATATGTGTTTCATTTTTATCTCGCATTCTTGTATTTTATTTCAGTTTAGTTTCCATCAGTAATATTATTTTGAAATTTTTCTGGTAACAGCCAACAGTAACACCTCATTCCAGTGTTTCCTTTTTTTATTTTATTAAAATCCTCAGGCTTTTGTTCATTTGCTTGTTTTTCCTTTTAATGATACTTATACAATAGATTCTCCTTCCTTTTATTTCAGATTGGATTTATTTATTAGTAAGTTTCAATTTTGGCAATTTACAGTCATCTGGGAGGAGTGGTTACATACACATTTTATAGCTTTTGATTTCCTAATCCTCTTCTCTTTCTATCTTCTCCCCTCCTCTTTTGGATTCCCTATCATCTTTTCATACTTTTTAATATTATTTGTCTTAGTGCATGTTATGTCCTATAATGTTTACCTTGATTGGAGTTATTAGGATCCTGTATATGACACATTTTCTTCCTTTCATTTCACCCTCCCTCGCTTTTAGCCCTCTCCTTGTTCTGTTAACTCACTTCTCGTTGCGAGAGAAGATAGACCTTTGTACTTCTCTATCCATCCTTTATCGATTTGTACTTTGCCTCACTTTAAATGAAAGATACCCTACGATATTTAAGCTTGTGTTATCTGATTTAATTTACTCAACATTAAATATTCTAGGTTCATTCATTTTCCTACAAATGGCTCAAGTTGTTGGGTATACAGGCTGGTTGCAGGATTTAGCTATTACAAATTGTGCTGCTGTAAACAGTATGTGAGTGTCACTATAGAATGATGACTTAAGCTCTTTGAGAAAGCTACCTAGCAGCAGGATAGCTGGGTCATAATGGACTTTCTATCCAACAATATACTGTATACAAGAAACACATTTAACTAAAAAGGAAATTCATAGACTGAAAGTCAAAGGATGGAAAACAATACTCCATGCAACAGAAACCCAGAGAAAAGCAGAAGTAGCTATTCTGGTTGCTGACAATGTGAACTTCAAACCAAGAATGATCAGAAGAGATGAAGAAGGTTATTGCATTCTTGTTAGGGGAAAACTGCAAGAGGAACACATGATATTCATAAATATATATATGCAACCAATCTAGGAGCATCCAACTATATAAAAACAAATTCCATAGACATGAAAAAGCAAATGAAAAATAACACAATTTTATGGGGGATTTTAGCAGCCTGTTGTCCAAAGAGATCAAGGAGGAAAAAAAAAAAAAAAAAAAAAAAAGCAAAGAAATGAGAACTAAACCAAACTTGTAAAGAAGTGAACTTAGGAGACCTTTAGAGAATATTCCACCCCAAAACATCAGAATGCACATTTTTCTTAGCTGCACACAGAATGTTCTATATAATAGGCCGTATATTAGCACATAGAACATGATTAAGTAAATGCAAAGGATTTGGAATTATCCCATGCATAGTATGTGACCATAGTGCAATGAAACTAGACATATTGACAGAAGAAATTGCACAAACTTCATAAACACAAGGAAATTAAATAGTACCATGCTGAATGATCATAGATGAAATTATAGAAATTAAACAATATTTGCAATAAAAAAAAATACAGCTGTAGCTTGTCAGACATGTGGAGCACAATGAAGCAGACCTAAGAAGGAAATGTATAGTGGTGAATTCTCACATCTGGAAAAAAGAACAAGATCAAATAACCTTATGCTGAACCTTAAGCTTCTACAAGCAGAAGAGCAAATCAAGCCCAAAGCCCAGAGAAGGCAGAAAATTATAAAGATCATAGCAGAAATTGACACAATGGGACTAAGAAAACAATAGAATTAAGGAATTGAAGAGCTCATTCATTGAAAAAATAAAATTGATAACCGCCCTACCCAATATTATCAACATAAAAGGAAAGAAAAAATTCAAATTCATACAATAAGGAATGAAAAAGGTGAAATCAGTACAGAAAAATTTTTACTCTGATAGGATGGAAAACACAGAAAAAATAGGCAAATTTCTAGATACATATGAATCACCAAAGCTGAATCAAGAAGATATAAAAATTCTGATTATTTCAGGGTCAGTCAATGAAATTGAAAACATAATTAGAAATTTACCAGTAAAGAAAAGCTCAGGTCTTGATGGATACAGAGCTGAATTCTACAAGAAATTTAGAAAAGATTTAACACATTATGCTCAAAATCTTCAATAAAGTTGAAGAGGAAACAATTCTTCCAAACTCATTCCTGGAGGCAGGTATTACCCTAATAGCAAACCAGAGAAGGACCCAATCAAAAAAGAACTACAGTAGGCCAGTTTCCCTAATAAACATAGATTGTAAAAATCCTCAATAAAATACTAGCAAACAGAATGCGGCATATCATGAAGAAGATTAGACACCATGACCAAGTGGGATTCATCCCAGGAATACAGGGACTGTTCATTATATGCAAGTTAATCAATATGATATACCACATCAACCCAGGCAAAGATAAAAATCACATGATCATCTCAATAGATGAAGAGAAAGTTTTTCACAAAGTTCAACACTCATTTGTGGTAAAATTCCTATAGAAAATTGGAAGAGATGATTTCTTTTCTTTTTTTTTCTTTTTTTTTTTTTTGAAGGATGGGTTTTTGTTTTGTGACAAACCTTGCTGTGGAGTTTTGCCTGGCCCACTGCTCACTTTTATAGCCCCCAGACTGGTCTCAAACTCACAGCAGTTCTCCTGTCTCAACCTCCTAAGTGCTGGTATTACAGGTGTGCACCACCATGTCCAGTTAGGAATAGATGGTCTTTACCTCAACCTGATCAAAACCATTGTATTGGTCAGACTTTTACTTAGAGGAACAGATATAATATAATGAACAGATATTAACACAAGATATACAGTGTAATAGCAACTACAAGATTGGCTTACAACAATTAGCCACAGAGTTAGAAGAGGAAGCATGCAGAGGGCATCTGCACACCTTAGACTGAAGAATTCAGTCCCAAGATCTGAAGCTTACTGCAGTGCTCCATACAAGTCTCTATCTGTCAGCAAATGGGTCTTTAACAGAAGACTGAAGAGTCTGAGATGGACACTGAAGAGTCTGCAATGGAAGGTGAAAGATTCAAGCCAGAGGCCAAAGAGTCTGCGCTGCAAGTCAGGCAATCAAGTCCAAGCTGAATGCGAAGACTGAAGTTCCTAGAACAAAGTGGAACATTGACACCTTCCTCAGGCTCTTTATATAGTCTCTTTGTGCTGAGTCACTCTGGGTTGGGCCCACTGTGCCCTAGCATGGAACCAGTCGTGACCCAGGATGGGCTCTAGTCCTGCTGTAGGGAGAAACCAATCTACACCCCAGGGTGGGCCCATTGCGTCCTAGGGTAGAACCAGTTTTGCCCCAGGGCGGGACCCCCACCTCGGAGTCATCCAGTTGACACAATGCATCAACCACTATAACCATCTAAGACAAATTAATAGTGAATATCACATTAAATGAACAAAAACTGAAGCACTTCACTTTCAAATCAGGAACAAGACAAGGATGTCCATTGTCACCACTCCTATACAGTATACTTTGGAAATATTAGCCAAAGCAATTAGACAAGAGAGGGAAATAAAAGAAATAATTGAAAAGGAAGAAATGAAATTATTCGCAGATGACATGATACTCTTCATAGAAGACCTTAAAAACTCCACCCAGAGACTGGTAGATTTAACAAGCAAAATCAGTAGCCTAGCAGGATAGAAAGTCTACTCAAAAGTCAATAGCATTTTGGTACAAACAGCAAACACACTAAGAGAAAAATTAGGGAATTCCATGCCTTTCATAATGACATCCAAAAAAATGAAATACTTAGGAATCAATGTTAAAAAGGAGTAAAAGATCTGTACACCTAAAATTACCATGAAAAAAGAGAGTGAATAATATTTTGAAAATGGAAAGATATTCTTTGCTCCTTAACAGGAGGAACCAACATTATGAAAATGGTCATTGTCTTAAAATTTTTATACAGATACACCACAATCCCGATTAAAATACCCTTTGTATACATCATAGATCTCAAGAAAAGATTCCTAAAGTTCATCTGGAACCAGAAGCAAACTAGAAGATTAAAAGCAATCCTAGGCAACAAAGGAAAGGCAAGAGGCAGCAAAAATCTCTGACTTTAAATTGTACTACAAAGCTACTCTGCTTAAATCAGCATGGTACTGTTAAAAAAAATTGATGAGAATCAATGGAACAGAAGATTGACACAAAGCTACAACACACTCAGCCACTTATCCTATTTTTTATTTGTTTGTATTTTAGGACAGGGTCTACAGGGTTTCACTGTGTAGATCAGACTCTTACTGATCCTCCTGTTTACAGCTTCCCAAAAGCTGGGATTACAGGCATGTGCCACCATACTCATTTGCCTAGTCTCCCAGTCTCCATCACCAGTATCTGTGTGCCCTGGGGTCAGGGCCGGCATGGCAGGCCCCAGGATCCAACTCCAGGCCCCTGCATCTGTCTGAGCAGACGCTTTAATGCACTGAGATATTTGACTGGCCCTTCAGCCACTTATCTTCTGCAAAAGACCCAACATGATTGTTGGAAGAAAGATAGCCTCTTCCATAAGGCTGGAAAAACTGGCTTTCCACATGCCATAGGCTAAAATTAGACCCATTTCTCTCACCACACACTAAAATATAGTCAAATTTTATCAAAGATTTAAATATTAAAACCTCAGAGACATCCAGCCATATCCCAGGCCCAGTGAGTGTGTGGGAGAGCTTCTGGCTACCCTGCGTTGGCAGGACCTGTCTGGTCCAAGTCCAGGCTCAGCGTGGGTGAGACCTCTTCTACCCCCTTAGCAACCCGTACCACCACTGTGGAGTCCCTCCTACTCCCACCCAGTGAGTGAGAACTTCTGCCACATTCTCGGAACCCCCAGATCCAGGCCTAGCCCAGGCCCTGTGAGTGTATGGGATAGATTCTGGCTACACTGCACCAGCGGGACCTATCTGGTCCTAGCCCAGGCATAGTGGGTGAGACCATCTTCAACCCCCGTGTGACCCTCCCCCACTCCGCATACACCCCTCCACTCCTACCCAGTGAGTGAGAACTTTTCGCATTCTCAGGCCCCCAGCCAGCCAAGCCCAGGCCATGTGAGTGTGTGGGAGAGCGTCCTCTCCCCCTTACTCCACCTTGTCCCATTCAGATTCAGCTCAGGCCTGGCATACAGGCCTGGGGTGAAAATGCAGCTGCAGTCCCTGCAGAGAGAGTAGGGGACAGAACTACCCAGCTAGTCCAAGAGCAGAACATCTTCCCAGAGGGGCACAACAGGTTCACTCCCAAGATAGGCAAGAAGTAGGTGAGCACAGCAGTCAGACCCAAGCCAGGGACAGCTGGATAAATTCAAACTTTGTAGATCTGCACCTGAACTTCACTAGGTGCTAAGGTTAAAAATGCACCAAAGCTCTACAACAAAGGTCTGAAGACAGTGCTTTACAAAATGACAAGAAGAAGCAAAATGCAATCTCACACACTAAGCCCACCCATAACAAGTTCAGAGGATACTAACACAACAAATTGGGAATCATA
>NW_004524742.1:2888107-2897562 GCF_000260255.1 Octodon degus
TGACAACATAGTAAACCTGAGGATCAGTGGAATAGATTAGAAGATGCTGAGCCTCTACAAATACACTCCATCACCTTATCTTCGACAAAAAGACCCAACACGCTTACTGGAAGAAGGATAGCCTCTTTAACAAATGGTGCTGGTAAAACTGGCTATCTACATGCCTAAAACTGAAACTAGACTCAGGTCTATCAGCATGCACTAAGCTAAAGTCAAAATGGATTAAGGATCTAAACATTAAAACAGAGACACTAAAACACAATCGCTATATCTCCTGGAAGAAAAAGCAGGAGAAACTCTTGAAGATGTAGCGGTAGGAAAATAATTCATGAAGAAAATTCAAGTCTCACGGGAAACACTTGAAAGAATTAACAACTGGGACCACCCCTTCTTGAGAAGTTTTTGCAAGTCGAGAAATTACAACAAAGTGAAAATACAACCCAATTTGGAAAACGTCTTGACAAATAAGTACTCAGACAAAGGTCTGCTCACTAGACATTATAAAGAATCAAAAAACACTAGGTCCCTGAAATTTAAAGACCCAGTCCAGAAATGTCCATCTGAGATAAACACACACTTCTTTGAGGATGAAATTTTTAAAAAATGAAAAAATATATGAAAAAATGTTCCACATCGCTAGCCATCTGTGAAATGCAAATTAGAACAACATTGAGATATCATCTCACCCCAGAAACAATGGCTATCATAAAGAAATCAACCAACAACAAATGTTGGCAGGCTCTTGGGTAAAAGGAACCCTTCTCCACTGCTGGTGGGAATGTAGAATGGTGTATCCATTATGGAAATGAGTGTGGAGACTCCTTCAATAAGTTGGACTGGAAATCCCCTTTAAACCAGCTATTCTTCTACTGGGAATTTTCCCGGAGTATCTGAGAACATTATATCATAGTGATCTATGTGTGCCTATATTTATAGCAGCACAACCTGTGACAGCAAAATCTTGGAAACAATGAAGATGCCCGTCACATGAGAAATGAATGAAAATGCTGTGGTATTTTTGTACAATAGCATATTACTCAGCTAAAAAGAATGATAAACTTAAAGTCTTTATATTTAAGTGGATGGCACTTGAAGATATACTCATAAGTGAAATTAACCAGATAAACTTGTGTAAATATCATTTAGTTTCCCTAGTATAAGAACTCAAAAGAGAAACTAGAAATAGAATGGTATAATGCAATTAAAAGGAAAGGAAGAACTTGAGGACTAGACTTTGAAGAGAGATCAAGGAGAATAGCTCCGACACATGACAGCGGCAAGCCATATAGTTGTATGTACAAGATGGGTAAGACAATGATCCTGAAAATCTTCAGAAGATTTTCGAATCTGGCAGTTAATTGTAAGGATTCTCACCCCAACTATATATATTGACACCTGTGAAGTAGGCAGCTACACTGAAGATGGCATTTTGTAGTAGTAGGTTCATACTTGAAGTTCTTGTCATTCTGTTCTTCTGAATACGGGCAGCTTGTCATGACACTCTACTTGGTGCCATGCTTTCTACCAGATGTATGATTGTTTAAAAAGAAAGGGGGTGGTGAATGAAGGCAGGAGACAGGAAAAGGAGTGTTGTAGGACTGTCCTGCAATAATGTTGTATATGGTTAATTTTCTGGACTTATGTGTAATCATATATAATTGTTTATTCCTATTTTTTAAAATATATTTTAATTTTTAAATTTTTTTTGTCATTCTGTAGGGACTTAAAGTTTAACATATCAATTAAAGTTTAACATATCAATACTTGGTGGAAAATACCTGTTCCATGTTGCCTAAGATGTTTGATATTCAGACAGATAGTGAGGTTAAGCTCAACAGCCTAGGTTGTACGGCAATAACAATAAGCTTGTCTTCTGGATGGTTAACAACCTAAGTTTGCAGACCCAAAATTAGAGAAAATGGAGGGCTGCAAGGAAAGCCAACATTTTGGCCCTAGCCTCCTAAGGTCAATTAACTCAGGACATAGGAGAGTTTGTACTGTAGCTTCATGTAACTTTTTAGTTGTGTCCCAATTTTTCTGATCAAGGAGATTTTGAGGCCAAAGAGGAAAATGATCCATGATGTAGAGTGTGCCCAAGGAGAGTCACATGGAGAGAAAACATTCTCTCAGGCTGTCACAGAAAACAAATTGGCCAAGCAATGGCCGTGACTCATCTACCTGGCTGACACTGACAAATGATCTACAATCTGAGTACATGGTCTCAATAGAGAAATCCTGAGGGGATTTACCTCACCTAGTCAGATCCAAAAGCTACAATTCTTGTTACATAGGTCTTGGTTTATCTTAGTCTTAACCATACAGCAGAAAAGTACAAAAATGAAGTGTAAGAAGTAAAGCCATGGTGTTATGTTGAGCTGTAGGGAACTCAGGTCAACATCTTCTAACATTGCCAGTCAAGCGGAAGACCAAATACTAGTATGGACTACTGGAAATGGCTATCCTCAAGAAGTTAACCAATAACAAATGTCTGAGGGGCTGTGGGAAAAAAGAAACCCTTTTCCACTGCTGGTGAGTGTGTAGCCTGGAATATCCACTAGGGAAATCAATGTGGAGATTCCTCAAAATCTAGGATTAGAGGTCCCATTCAACCCAGTTATTTCCCTCGGTATTTTTCAAAAAGAACTGAAAACATCATACCACAGCAATATACATACACCCATGTTTATAGCAGCACAATTTGTCATAGCTAAATTTTGGAAACAACCAAGATACCTATCAACTGAGGTATGGATAAAAAATATGTGGTATTTTTATACAATAGAATATTATTCTGCTATAGAAAAAGATAAACTCAAGGCTTTTATAGTTAAATGGATCCAACTTGAGACCATACTATAAATCACACCCGCATGTGTGAACATTGTATTGTCTCTCATGTGAGAATCAGGAGTAAGTAGAATCTGAAAGGTACAGTGGATCCTGTGAAAGCAAAGCAACTGTTAGAAAGAACAGTTGGGATAAAGGAAAGAAGAAAGAAAACAAAAAAGAGAAAAAGAAATATATATGTATGTGCATAGAGTAGCTTGGATAATTGTACTGCTAATTCTGCTTGTCTGTTGAAAGGAGCAGTCAGTACTGAAAATTTTTCTCCTTTTTTATAATTTTTAAATCAATCTTAAGTGCTTATATCTGCTAATCTGAACAACTTACTTGACAAACCATATGCAATATAACAATCATTGTTGAAGTCCTATCATTTTGTTTAGTGAAACTTTTTATCATTTCTAAAATTTTTTTTTTCTATTTTGTATTCTCTTTAAAAATAAAGTGGGCTGAGGAGATATCTTAGTGGCATAGGCACTTTCCTGGCAAACACAATGTCCTGAGTTCAATCTACAGTATCAAGAACAAGAAATAAAATATTGAAAATAAATAAAATTTTAAAAAATGTTTTAAAAACGGACTTTTTTTTTTTTTTTTTTTTTTTTGGAGGGGTAAACACTTATTTTTTACTGAATAGATCATCAAGAACTTCTCCCTCTCTACAACTGGAGTTTTGTTTTATGTCCATCCTGAGTAATGAACAGTGACAAAGCCAATTAAAATAAGCTAATTGAAACACAGCTCACTTTTTTTTTTAAACAGGCAACTATAGGTGCATTCGAGAATGCACAATAATTTAGTCACTAAGAAACTTAAATGACAACCTGACATAGACATCCCCTAGCTTGGAAAGTGAAGATTGGAAAGCATCTATTTTGGCCTGCTCAGCTTTAACCTTGTTCCCAGAAGCATCTTGTCCCTTCCTTTCCTCCTCCACATGAAAACAGAGGTTCTCCAGCAGGATGACTGACCCCACTGATGGAATAGAACAGGCTTTCTCTACTTCTGGGCCCACACAGTTCTTCAAGAATAGAACATCCTTGCACAGCAGAGATTTGAGTTCTGCAGCAACTAGCTGTAAGAAGTACTTGTCAGGCATTGGGACACCATCTGGCTGGCCCAGGTGGCAGAATTTGATGCTTGGCACAGCAGCCTTGATTCTTTGGTTGTTGGTTATCTGTGTCTTTTTCATAGGAACATTGAAATCCGCTCTCATCACAACTTGCTTCTCCTTCACTTCCAGCTTGTCCAGAGTCAGGTTGTTCGATAGCAACATTTTAATAGAGCAGAGGCAAGAAGCCAGGGACTCAGAGACTGTTGATGCATCTGTAGAGTGCCAGAGACACGTGCAGAATGTCAAATTTCATTTCTTTGAGAAATCTTATTGATTTCCTCAATGGTTGTACTAATTTGCTTTCTTACCAACAATGCAAGGAAGTTCCTTTTTCACCCCAGCCACTCCATCATGTGTTATTATTTGATTTCCTAATGTTTGTCATCCTTCCAGAGTAAGATAGAATTTTAGCATTGTTTTGATTTGCCTATCTATAAGAGCTAGAGATGTTGAACATTTTTTCATACATTTATTGGCCATTTGTGTTTGTCCCTCAGTAAAGTGTTTCATTCATATCTTTTCCCCATTTCTTAAGTAGGTCATTACTTTTCAGTGGTTTATCCACGTATTTATTTAAGTACTTTGTATTTTCTAGATATTAGTCCTCTGTCTGAGGAACAACTGGAAGGTTTTTCCCATTGTATATGTTGTCTCTTCACTCTATTGATCAATACTTTTATTATTCAGAAGCTTTTTAGTCTGATATAATCACATTTGTTGATTATTGTTATTTGTTGCATGGTTGAGGTTCTTTGTAGAAAATTCTTTCATACATGTATGTCTTTAAGTCTTATCTTACATATGGTTTAATGATTCTGTTAGATCTTTGATCCATTTTGGGTTTTAAGGCTCTAGTTTTATTCCTCTACAAAGAGATAACTTGTTTTCCTAATACCATTTGTTGAGTAGGTTATCTTGTGTCTTGGAAGGTTTATATATCCTTAATTCTGTTCCAGTGATCTATGTATCTACTTTTGTTCTAATACCATGCTGTTTTATCACTGTTACCTTGGAATATAGTTTGAATTATGGTATTGCTGTACTACCTTCTTTGCTTTTGTGGCCCAAACTTCTGCAATTTAGAGTTTCTTCTGGTTCCACATGAATTTGAGGATTTTCTTCCTCTAGATTTGTAAAGTATTTTATTGGCATTTGAATTGGCAATACACTGAATCTATAAAACAGTTTGGGGACAAGATGATGGAAATTGAAAATAAAAAAAAAAGTCCATTTTATCAAAATTGATAGTTTCTTGGAATATATATTCTTTAAAGTAAGTTATTCTGAATTTCAGTCATGTCCATTGTGATTTAACCTTTGTCATTTCTAATTGCATTGGTATGAGTTTTTTATCTGTTTGTCTTGGTGACTCTTTTCTAATTTGTTTGTTCTTTGAAAGAACCAGTTCTATGATTTGTTGATTTTTTTTTTTGGGGGGGGGAGTGGAGCTGCATTTGTTTTTTTATTGTTTCTATTTCATGGATTTCTAGTATCATTTTTATGATTTCCTTACTTAGTTGCAAGTTAGGGCTGTCTAGGGCTCATTTGTTAGTGTTTCTCAAGTATTTTAAGATTTCTGATACGGTTATTTATTTTGGCTTTTCTATTTTACTAATGTAACTTGCAGTGAACTTTCCTAAGTATCCCAGAGGTTTACTTGAGTTGTAGTTATTATGGTAGAAAATTTTATATATATTTTTTTGTTTCTTCCGTGACCTATTGTTTGTTTAGGAGTATGTTGATAATTCCAGGAGCCTTTGCCTTTTACAAATTTTTTTTGTCATTGACTTCATTTTCATTGCCCAGTTGTTGGATAGTATGCATGGGGTGATTTCAATACTTTTATATTTGCTTAAGAAAGCTTTTTGGACTAGTATGTGTTCTATTTTGGGGAAAGTACCATGTGCTGCTAAAAAGAATATATACTTGATTGTAGAGGGATGTAATATTCCGAGCATATCTTTAAGTTCATATGTTCAAGGATATATTTCAGTTCTGATATTTCTTTATTGGTTTTGTGTTTATCTCTTTGTGAAAGTGGGGTGTTAAAATCACCTACTATGATTGTTAATATTTGTTTCATCTTTCAGTGTCAGCACTTCTGGTTTCATGAAGATAGGTGCTCCAATATTTGATGTGTGTACCTGTTTATGAATATTATCATTTCTTATTGGATTGTTCCTTTAACTAGTATGTAGTGACCTTTCTTTATCTCTTCTAATCCATTTTAACTTGATGCTTATCATATCTGACAGTATAATCTCTATCCCTGCTTGTTTTCAGGGTCCTAGTACATGAAATGTTGTTTTCCATTTTTAATTTTTAGTGCATCAGTATCTTTTTTAATTAGGTGAGTTTTGTGAATATAACAGATTGATTCTGTTTTTTCATTGAGTTTGCCCAGTCTATGTCTTTTGATTAGAGTGTTGAAGCCATTGACATTGAAATATATTACTGAGATATTTTGTTTATTTTTGTTGGTAGTGTATCATTTGTTTTACTTTTTCTGAAGGTTTATTATTGTTTATCAACTGACCTCACTAGTTCCCTCTCTGCTTTTAGATGTGTCTAGTCCTGTTTATGTTGATAATACTCTTGAGCATTTTCTCTAGAAGAGGTTTAGCACTAATGTATCTTCTGAGCTGCTTTTTCTTTCAAGGAGATACCTTATTTCTTTCTCTATTTTGAAGGATGTCTTTGTGAGGCAAGTTAATTTGGGTTGGAAATATTTGCTTTTAGAGCTTGAAATACTTTACTCTAAGCTCTTCTGGCCTTCAGTTTTTCTGCTTAGATGTCTCCTATGATTTTGATTGACTTATCTTTATATGTGATTTTTAAAAATTTATTTACTTAGTTTTTAATGTTTTAAATTTTTATTTTGTATTTGAAGAGAATTAAAAATGATAGCTAAAACAATAGAAATGATACAGAATTTCACTAAACAAGGTGATAGGAATTCAACAGTGGTTGTTATATTGCATTGTTTACGTGCTTATTACCAGATATAAGCATGTAAAATTAGCCAAAATAAAATTTTTAAGCATTAACTTCTCATTTCAATAAACAAATAGAAATTAGTAATACAGCCATCCTACCTATTCAGTGCACATGCTTTTTTCCATCTTCTTTCTTTCTTTCTTTTTTCCTTTCCCTCATCCCTGTTGTTCTTTTCTTTTGAGCAGTTTTCTTTTCCCTTTTACTTTACCATTGTACCTTTCAGATCTTTTTTTACTCTTTCAGCTTCCTGTTGTTCTCTGAATGCTTTTAAAATTGTGAGTGGTCTTTTGCTGAGTATCTGAAAATATAACGAGGATATGCATTGGTGAACTTGTTTCCTCACACAATTTTGGAGTTCTATAAGCATCACTTATTTATATTTCAAAATCTTATATTTGGGAAATTTTCTTCCATATTTTCTGTAAGCATGTTTGTGAATCTGTCTCGCTAATCTAGCTTTTCTTTCGCTCCAGTTAGCCTTATGTTGCCTTTTTAAAAAATTTATCTTGTAACTGCTTGATAGTCTTTCTTGTTCTCCTATTTTCATTTTGGGTTCTTTGAGTTCTTTTTTGTAGTTCACTATTTTGTCCTCAGTATGAAATACTCTTTCTTCACATTGTAAGACAGAGTAATGTAATTAATGGCACTGAACTGTACACTTATAATTATTACATTGGTAAATTTTGTATTGTTTATATTCTACTACAATAGTAAAAGTAAATGTAATAATTCCTCCTACTATCAGAAAATAATCCAAATTTTCTATTATGGTATTTAATCCTGGAGATGCAGTGGCTCCTTTTTAGTATTTTAGTTTCATCTTGTTAACTGTTTCCTTTCTGCCAGCTTTGACTTTTCATCGAGTTTTACTAGTTCCTTTTCCATCATTTGCTTGCTATTTCAGTTTTTGCCCTACAAATTGGAGAGATATATATGTTCTCATAAGTGAAATGATTTTTCTTTTTTCTTTCTTTTTTGGTATGGTTGTTCAAACTCAGGACCTTATACTTGCCAGGTAGGCACTTTTGCTACTGAGCTATCTCCCTGGCTCAAAAGACTCTTCATGACTGTATTCAAACTTTTGTACCTCTTCAGTTTGGACCCATCTCAGATGATTGACTTACTTCTACAGTGGAGTGAGTGATATGGTAAGGAGTACATGCAAATAGAAGTGTTTGTGTGTGGGGGGTGGGGAATTTGTGGGTTATTTTACATAAATTGTGACCCCTGAAGAGTTTTGAAGAGACTTAAGCCATTTAGTTTAAGAGCATAGAGGAAACATTATGGGGTAGTTCTAGTGAAACTTTCGTTCACTGAATGTAAATACTCAGCCTTATGATATTCTGAGCATGAACATTGACCTGTATTTTAATTCTGTCTCTTTCAGTTATTACTGAGTGGGCTTGAGCTAGTTATATTTTAACTTAGCATTAGTTTTTTCATCTTTAAAATGAAGATAATGAAAGCTCCTTTGAGGGATTTTTGGGATGAACACGTGGGATAATACAGTGTTAATGATAGAGTATTTTTCTGATAATTTCTTGATAAATTCCATGAGTATTAGATCAGGGTGAAGTTTGAGTAATAGTATTATATCCAATGAAGATTTATCAAGGAATTGAGTTTTATGAAATATGAGTAATACTTTCATATATTCATTTTATTGTAGTCATTACAAATAAAATCACTTATTTTTCTTCATAATACTGTTTTACTTTGGAACAGAATAATCTGTTTATATATTAAATCTGTTTATATATTAAATCTGTTTATATATTAATCTGTTCCATTTTAAAAGTTATCACAAACGAATCAAAGAACATTTCCACTACAGTCTAGAAAACTAACTTAGGACCTTCTGAACATATTAAACATGTGTGACCAAACTGGGTTGCTTAGAAGTTAAAATTTATTGGTGCTTTCTTTTCTTGAAAGAATTTGAGCAATTTAATTTTTAATTTATTTATCTCTGTTGTTAATTTTTGTTCAGCATTTCACGGAAATTCTCAGCCACTTTACCTTTTTAGCAAGAAGAATGATGTGGGAAGTTAAGGAAAGAAAACACCTACTGTCCTTTTCACTTTCATAGTTCACAGGCTTTTGGTCTGGGATGATGGCACACTATTATTAAGATGACTCAAAAGTAAATTATGCATTTATAGCTTTTAAATGGAAATATCTGGCAAGTTATTTTGATCTTCCCCAATTTGTTTAATTTTTAGGATTAACTTTTCCTCCATATAATTGAAGCTCACAAAGGGAGGTAATAATGCTGCACATTAGTGGCTTAATAATCTCTCATGAGTTCACTGTTTAATGGGAGAATTCCAGATGGTGATCATTTCCCATGTTAGGCATTTTTTTTTACATTGATGATTCTGAGAAAAACAAATACTTTCTTTTAATAAGTCACTCAAGCAAAAATTTTAGTGAGATACCTGAAGAACTTAGTTGGAAATTCTAAGTATCACTTTCAGAATTTATATATATAATCATTATA
>NW_004524742.1:2898312-2917776 GCF_000260255.1 Octodon degus
TTTTTTTTTTTGGTATGATATGCTGGAGCTTTGTATATGAATAAGAACACAACATCAGATACATTTTTAAAATTAATTTATTGATACATGTTAGACATACACAATGATAATACTCATATAGGGAATTTGTACAGGTACATGATATATCTTGATTCTTTTTGTTTGATTTTCATCCCATCCTTTCAACAAAATCTATCTCTATCCCTGAAACATATCTGGTAACATTTTTTGGACTGGGACAGTAATGTCTCCAATTAACTTACCATTGTTATCAGTTTTCAGACAACATTGATTAGATGGATTTTCCCACATACTCTTCTCTTCTAGACTAGGAGGTAGTCTAAGGTCAGTCAACTTTGGTATATGACATTTTTTATGTGAAAGCCTTTACGGTATATTTAAGGCCTTTATAGTACCATTGGGGATGAGCTCAAGTACTGTTTGTAACATGATGATGCACTTGACCACATAGTTGTGTAGTATTCCCACATACCATCCTGTATTGTTTGTGGAGCATCTCAGTTCTGTCTAACAGGGTACCTTTTCCTCTTTTTTTTTTTTTTTTTTTTTTTTTTCTAGTGTACACTTCAAACTATGTTTCATAAGGTGGGGAACTTGGGGTCTTAACAGACGTAAGGATTGTTATTCCTTGGGTCACAGGCTATCTGATTGTGAGTGCAACTTCCCCTGTACATTCCTACATGGCCATTGTAAGCATGATATATTAGGTTTCTTCTTTTAATGCTTCCCAACCTCATGGTGTACAAGCAATAGGAATATTTAAGAATTTTCCCTACACTGAAGCAAAAAGAGAATTACAACAGAAAGGAGAAGAGAATTACATGGCTGTTATAACTTCATGACGATCCTCAAGCTTCTGCCATTAATCAACAGAACGACTTCCAGAGCTGTTTAACCTCATGCTTTTGATGTGCATACACTAGTCAGCTTCTAGTCTCATTAGAGCAGGACTATAGTTCTTGGCAATGCTTGGATCATATAGCAGGATCCTGCCAGTTGATTGCTCTGGATCCTGTTGGCTGGTCTACTTGTTTGGGGCTGCTGGCCTTAGCTGGCATTGGTGGATCCAAGTCACAGGTTTTGCAACTTTAATTGCAGTTGGGATAGACAAGATCATAGTGTGGGGCTCATCAACCCTACTGTGATAGAATTCTGCCTTTTGATCCAGAGTCTCTAGGTTTAAAAGGGTGAATTGTATCTGCTAAACTTTGGCATTCTCTCCTATATCCAACTGTTGATACTGTGCATGGCTATTCACAAAAGCCTGTAGCTGTCTTCTCAGAGTCACTTTTCCTAATTCACAAATATCACTTTTAATTTGACTTATCATTGGGCACAGCTGGTTGAAAAAGATGTCATAAGGGAAATGCTCATTTTCACACAGGATAGCATCCACATCTTGGATACCCACAGACCTGGTTTCCCTTGTGGGTTCTACACATAGGTTTGGCACTGTTTGGGAACAGCTCAAGTGGTGGCAGGAGGTGTAGCACATAGAAGTAAAAAGTTAGTAATGTTTCTAGTGTCATTTTTCCCATGTGAGACCCTTGATGGAACTGCCTTGCAAACTTCCAGAAATGGAGATGGCCAGTCTCCTGTCAGACAGTCTCCAACTTCCCTTGGTATAAGGCCCAGGCTCCTGGACGGACCTTGTCTTTTCAGTTGAAGTGTAGTTTGGGGTTTCTTGAGGAATGGGGATTCTGGGATGAGGGGTAGAGCCAGGACTACCCCTTTTGGGTTGTGGGAATGCCATAGTAGCCCGTTTTGCTTCTCTGTCTTTTTCATTTCCTTTGGCCTCTATCATACCAGTCTGTTGATATTCCTGTAGTCGTGATGCGCATATAGCATCTAGGAGCAGTAAAATTTCTTCTTTATATTTTGTCTCTTTTCTCTAGCTGTCATGAGTCCTCTCTATATATATATTCAGCTCCATGAACATGAGTGTGGCAAAGGCATACGTGGAATCAGTATAGATGTTAACCTTTTTGTCTTTAGCTAGTAACAGTGCCCTTGTTAGGGCTATTAGCTTAGCCCTCTGAGCAGAGGTTCTAGTAAGCAAAGTCTGGGCCTTTGCCACAGAATCCTGTGTGACCACTGCATATCCTGCTTGTTGGTCCCAGTCTAATATAAAACTATTCCTGTCTCTGAAATACTAAACATCTTTGTCTCCCAGATGGTGATCTGTGAGATCTCCACAGCTTGAGAATACCCTGTCCACAATTTACATGCAAACATTGTGGGGTTGGGGGTGGTGTCCTGGCTTGACTGGGAGAAAATTGGCTTGGTTAAACATTTACTATCTCTAGAATATTTGAGTATTTTCATATAAAAGCCCTGATAATGAATTATCCTTGGGTTGGATAGCCAATGGTGCTTCCTCTGGTCTATTAAGGTTATAACTAAATGTGGTACTGGAATATTGCTTTGTTTCAGAGTAAACGTGTCAGCTTCCTGCATTAGTAGGGCGTTGGCAAAAAGGCTGTTGAAGCTTCATGGCCATCCTAGGGCAACAAAGTTCAACTACTTGGACAAGTATGCCACCAGTTAATGCCAGGATCCTATCACCTGGATAAAGACTCGTATGGCCATTCCTTTTTGTTCATGAACATATAGGAAGAAAGTTTTAGTTATGTCTGGTAGTTCTAAGGCTAGGGCCTCAGTCAGGTTCTCTTTGATCTGCTTAAATGTTCTTTCTGGGTCTGCTTCTGAGAGGAAGGGCTCTCTTTGAGTTTCCTCAAGGCCAATAATGATAAATTTGGTGTCCAGATTTGACAAAATCCTACTGCCCCCAGAAATTCTGTTACATGGGATCAGGTGCTTGGGCCTGAGAGAGCATAGACAACTTCTTTCCTTTCTATGCCCAGCTGACGTTTCTGCTGTGTCACCAGCAAGCCTAGATAGCTGACCTCTTGTCAGCAAATTTATGACTTTCTTGGATACTTTATATCCTGCTCTCCAGAATAAATGTATTCCTTGTTTAATTCCTTGATAACAGTCCTCTCTGATTGGGGCTGACAAAAAGAGGTCATCTACTCATTGTAGCAGGTGAATTGTCTCCTGGTGTGATGAAAGCTTTAATATAAGAAGCTAGCATTTCTCCGAAGATTATAGGGGAGTGTTTGAACACCTGGGGAAGCCTAGTCCAGTTTAACCATTCCTTTATGCCTGTGATGGGATCTCCCACTGCATTACGAAGAAAGGTGGACTGACTGATACAAGACATAGATGGAAAATATCACCCTTAAAATCTAAGCAAGTAAACTAAGTATTACTTGCTGGAGTGAATCCCATCTGGTGTATGGGTGCATGGCTATGGCACTGTTAGGTGAACAGTCTCAGTAATGTGACTTAGGCATGCATATCCTGTACTGGCCTGTACTGGTCTCAGGCTTATGTTCTGGGAACAGCAGGGTATTCCAAGAGAACTTACATCTAGTTAAGATTCTGTGATCAAAGAGCTTTTTTTTTTTTTTTTTTTTTTTTTAACTATCCTTGAATACCTGTGTTCAGTTGGACTTCTCTTTTGCTTCTTGATTTTGGTTAGCATATACTTTAGTGGCTACTTCTAAGAGCTGAGTGGCATTCAAGTCAGGAAAGCTTCTGCATTTCTACCTGATGTTCCTTTGGGCTTGTCCCACAAAAGCTGCATTTACCATATGTTGATTTTTAGCTACTTTAAAAGTGTAGTGCCAAAATGCTTTACAAAATCTCTCATAGAAATGACTGAGGATGAGGGGAGAAAAAAAAAAAAGAAAAGAAAAAAAATGACCGGAGCTTTTGGAATATCTCTGAAATCTTTTCCATATGTATAACTTTACTTGCTGTCTTCAAGCTTTGCAGGAGAGCTTCTCAATATTTTATTAGACTGTCCATTCCCAATATAGATTTGGGTCCCAATTCATTTTTGGGGAAAAGGCTTTGAGCATATAATTCTTGAACATGGTCCTCTAACCAGCAGACACCTGTCTGCACCCATCTCAGACAGTCTGCAGTGTTGAATCGCATTGGAAGAAGCTTTTCACAGTCTGTCCAATTTGAGTTGTCCATTTGGAAGATGAGTGCATCTATGAATGCCTACAGTTTCTGCATATAGAAGAGGATATCTAAAAGCCCTTGTATAGCTTGATCAAAATTGGCTGAATTTACCTGCTGCCTGATCATTGCAGCTTTCTTCATTTTCCATCCTGGAAAGTGGGAAACTAGAGTCAGTGTTTTCTATCCCCAACTCCCAATATATGGGCTTTGATAGAGGCCGAGTATCTTCCCTGGAGATTCCTGTAGGATTGTTTTTTCCTAAGTCCTTTGTTGTTTTATCTTAAGCTTTGCAGCCACTGACAGTATATTCCTCTTCGTCTGTGTTGAGCATAGCTCAAGCCACAAAGGTTAAATTTAAACTACATTCAGCTGTTAGTTTAGAGAAATTGTTTTGGATGTGCTAGCTTTTGTTGCTGTTACTATATATCATTTGATGTACCCTTCCAGTTATCCACCAGTTGTCCTCTTGGCAGGCCACCAAATATGAAAAGATGGCTAATGATTTCACAAAGAGTTCTCAACCTCTAGGGTTGTATGCTTCAGAACTTTCTTGAAGTTCTTTAGCATACATTCCAATTGGAGTGAGTTCTACACTTCTCCTACCATCTCCATCTAAGTGTGGCACAATTCACTCTTAAAATTAATATAAATTTTCTACAACAAACTTAGCTTAATTTTAAAATGTCATTTTTTTCCTTAGACTGTTATACACTGTAAATTTGGACTGACTGCCAACAGATATCTAAGTGACCTTGAATCACTGTTGTTATCTTAAACCAACAGAAAGCAAAGACCAAGTTAACCCTGTATAGAAATTCAAGAATTCTCAATGCCCAAGAAATGCTTTAAACTCCCCAGTTAATCAACTCAAATTTGAAACTGATGCTATATTACTAATTAATTAAAACTGGTAAATGATTTTTCTTGTATAATTTTTTTAAGTCTACCAGAACTTTGGTTATTCAGTCGCAGGCTGGACCTGCTCTTTACATGCTCTTTCAAAGTGAGCATACTTCATGCTTTCAAAGTGAGCATACTTCATGCTCACTTTGAAATAAAAAGATGAGTCCTGCTTCATTGCTCCAATTTGTCAGGCATTGCTGGGCGTAAGTCTCTTGACCTTGTGCCAGCCAATCAGCTGGACTAGCCAGATGTCCAGGTTTCTTTTTTTTTTTTTTTTTCTAAGTTCCTAGCAGAGCCTCAAATTTATAGACTCCACTCATTTTCACACTGTTTTATATTTTCTCACATCCTTTGCATTTTATTACACACACACACACACACACACACACACACACATTTCTAACTCCCCTTTCCCAGTTTTCATCAAAGTGTTTGATTCCTAAGATTCTGGTATGGGCCAGTTCCCAATTACAATGTCATTCTCTCATCAGGGGCTACTGCCACATTTCTGACTGGTGGTGGTGATTTTGCTATATTCTCTCCAATTCTGGCTGCACAGTTGTCTCAGTTACTCTAGTTTCATTGCTGGGACAAATGCCTGCACCCAAATGAAGAAAGGAAAGGTTTATTCAGATCCCAGTTACTGGAGATTTCAGTCTATATTCAGCTGGTCTAAGGCAGAGTGGCACAGGACAGAGAGCATCAAGTCATGGCTGTGGCAAAGAGCAAGAGGAGCCAATGGAGGAATAGCAGCAACAGTGGCAACAGAGAGGAAGTCTGTCACTCTTAAATTGCATTCAGGCTCTTCCCACCAGGCTGGGGGAAGTACTCACACCCATAATCCCACAGCAGTACTCAGACCCATAATCCCAGCCTTGGATCACTTATAATCCCAGTGGATCATGTGTTAATCACGAACTCCAGAAGTCTGCCCCATGACTGCATGAGGCTTTGGGGGACAACTAGACACAAGCCATAACAACTGTACACCTCTTTTGGGTCTGTCCCATAAGTTGTTAGAGAGTAACTCACTTCAGGCCTCTCATACGTTCTAGTTGACATTGTAAGTTTCATCTGACTTAGAAGTTTGGGACTGGACCAACCGGTAGCTTCTCTAAAGGCAGGCTACTCCCACATCCCTAGAAGCCCTAAGAGCTAATTTTCATAGCATGCCACACTTCTTTGGAAATGTTGATGCAGTCTTAACTTTCGTCCAGATCAGATTACTAGATACACCCGAGGAAGTAATTAGGTTCTCTTTCCATCCTAACAGATACTGCTTTCTCCTTGGGCTTCCTTACTTTACCATGGTTCTCTAGTTTGCTGCTCCTGAATTATCCTGTCCATCTTTAGGTCCCATCTGCAGTGACACAAGAGGGGAAGTTCACAGGCTGTGGTATAACTTTGTTTATTTGTTTGTTTGTTTGTTTTTCTCTGAGCTCAGCTTTACTCCATGATGCCAGGAGTGGGTCTTCCTCAGCACCCACTGATAAAAGAGACAGCAACTCTGTCATCTCCAGTCACTTTCATCACCAGAAAATGTTGCAGAATTTCCAAGAAACAGAAGAGACCAGGAGGGATTTTGCAGGAAGACTTCAGTGGTTCACTATCACAACCATTAAAAATGCTCAAAACTAGGTTAGGCCCTGAACCAAGGAAGGTCCCATTTTATATAATTTGTGATGTTAAGAAAGTAGATATACAAAGGTGAAACAAAGGCATTTAGTCATCTTTGCAGCTAACCCTATCTTAGCCTTGAAAGAAAACACATCCTGTGCATCTCAGGATATTGTGATTCTATGATGCCTGTTTATAACCCCATTTCTTAGTTTTGTTTTTTGTGTATTTATTTTGAAGAGTAAAAACAGAAGCAAAAGCAAATAGGAAAAAAATGACATGAACAGTGTGATATACATCAATACATATGTTACATATTTTCAAAACAGGAATAGTTAATTAGCAATGGTAATTATTTTTAATGTCACATCTCTTGCTCAGATTAACAGATATACTTATGCAAGATTGGACAAATAATGGAATATTAATACTTGCTTTCAAGAAATTTTCATTTTTTTTCTTGTTTTTAAACTTTATCTTAGCATATAATAATTGATAAGACAATAGAAACAGTACAAATTTAGAAAACCAAGATGAGAGGTATTCAACCATGAGTTTTGTATTACACATTGCTGTCCACAATGTACTTGCTGTGATCCTAGATATCAGCATACAGAATTATTCAAGGTGAAAATTTTAAACATCAACTGCTATTTTAAAAAAAAGATAGAAATTATTAGTATAATCAACTCAGCCATCCTGTATATATACTTGCATGATTTCCCCCCTTCTACTTGCCCTTTCTCCTTTTATCTTCACTGCTTAATCCTTAAATTCAGTTTCTTTCCATCTTACTATATTATATCTTTCAGGTTTTATTTTTTTCAGGTTCTTACACTAGGGAGACAACACAATGTTAACACATGTGGCTCTGACTTATTTTACTTATGAGTATAGCCTCTACTTGTATCTACTTACCTATAGAGGCTTCAAATGTGTCATTCTTTATAGCTCAATAGTACTCCATTGTATAAAAATGCCACATCTTTTTCATATATTCCGCAACTGATGGATATTTTTCATGTTTCCAAGATATGACCGTGACAAATTGTGCTGCTGTAAACATGGGTACACATATTATCACTATGGTATCATGTTTTCAGTTATTTTGGGGAAACATCCAGAAGGGAATAGCTGGATTGAATCAGATTTCCAGTCCTAGTTTTTGAGAAGTCTCCACACTGATTTTCCTAGTGGTTGTACCACTCTACATTCCCACCAGTAGTGGAGAAGGCTTCCCCCCCCCACCCCACCAGTCTCTCCAGCATTTGTTATTAGTTGATTTGTGTATCATAGCCATTCTTTCTCGGGTGAGATGGTATCACAATGCTCTTTTAATTTGCATTTCTCCAATGGCCAGTGCTGTGGAACATTTTTTTATGTATTTATTTGCCACTAGTATTTCTTCCTCTGAGAAGTGTGTATTCATCTCACGTGCCCGTTTTTGGATTGAGTCTTTAAATTTTGGGGGCTGAATGTTTTGTAGTTCTTTATATAACTTAGATAGAAGTCCTAAGTGTCTGAGTACTTGCTGGCTATGATTTTTGCCCAGGTCATGCATCGTCTTTTTCTTTTAACATGCAGAAACTTCTTAATAATATGAGATCCCAATTGTTGACTCTTTGGAGTATTTCCCATGCAGTTTGTCTTTTGTTCGTGAACTGTGTGCCTACTTCTATGTCTTCAAGGTTTTTCACCCGTTTTTTCTTCCAGGAGATTTAGTGTTTCTCTTAGATGTTTAATCCATTTTCATTTTCATTTAGTGAATGGTGATAGACCCAGCTCTAGTTCTAGTTTTCAACATGTGGAGAGCCAGTTTTTCCTGCACTATTTGTTAAAGAGTCTGTCTTTCTTCCAGTGAACATGTTTGGCACCTTTGCCAAAAGTAAGATGGCTGAATGTGTTTGTAGTCATTGGTTCTCAGCTCTGTGGGTTGGGTTTTTTTTTAATTTTTAAATTTTTTATTTTTACGAGTGCCATGCTGATTTTACCACAATAGCTTTACAGTATCATTTCAAGTAAGGGATTGTAGTGCCTCCTGCCTTGCCTTTGTTGCCCAAGATTGCCTTTGCTATTCTAGGTCTTTTCTGGTTCCAAATAAATTTTAAGAATATTTTCTCTAGATCTGTGAAATACATTAATGGTATTTTGATAAGGATTGCTGTAAATCTGTATAACAATTTTGGGAGTATAGCCATTTTCACAGTGTTGGTTCTTCTTATCCAGGAGCTAGCAATATCTTTCCAATTTTTGAAATCCTCTCCAATCTCTTGTTTTAGAGAGTTGTAATTTTGTTATTTTTTTACATGTTTGTTAGATTAATTCCTAAGTATTTCATTGTTTTGGATGCTATTGTGAAGGGTATTGTTTCTCTTAATTTCTCACTCAGTGAATTTGTTATCTCTCTAGAGTAATGTATTGATTTTTGGGTATTGACTTTGTATCCTGCTATGCTACTGAATTTGTTTATTAATATGAAGAACTTCTTGGAAGAATTTTTGGGGTCTCCAGGTAGAGAGTATCATGTCATCTGCAAATAATGACAGTTTAACTTCTTTTTTACCTATTCTTATTTCTCTCTCTTGCCTAATGGCTCTAGCTAATGATTCTAGAACTATATTGAATAGGAGTTGTGATAGAAGACATTCTGATTTTGTGCCTGATTTGAGAGTAAAAGCTTTCAGTTTTTCTCCGTTTAAAATTATGTTAACTGTTGGTTTGTCATTGATGGCTTTTATCAGGTTGGGATATAGGCCATCTATTCCAGTTGTCTATATGGCTTTGATTATTAAGGAGTGTTGGACTTTGTCTAAAGCTTTTCAGCATCTATTGAGATAATCATGTGGTTTTTGGTTTTGGCTCTGTTGATACAGTGAACTACATTTATAGATTTGTGTATGTTGAACCATCTTTACATCCCTGAGATGAATCCTACCTGGCTGTAGTGTATAATCTTTATGATTTTCTGTATTGTATTTGTTAGCATTTTATTGAGGCTTTTTGCATCTATGTTCATGAGGGAGATTGGCATGTAATTCTCATTTTTGGTTGGATCCTTCTTTGGTTTTGCTATCAGTATAATGCTTACCTCCAGGAGTCATTTTGGGTGTTTGTTTCCTTTTCAATTTCATTAAGAGTTGGAGGTGTATTAGGATTAAATCTTCTCTAAATTTCTTGTAGAATTCAACTGTGAATCCATGCTAACCTGGGCTTTACTTTATTGGTAAGTTTTTTTTATTACATTTTCAATTTCATTGGATGATATTGAGGTATTCAGAGTTTTTATATTTTCTTAATTCAGTTTTGGCATTTTGTACCTTTCAAGGAATCTGTTCATTTCTTTTGTATCTTCAATCCTGTGAGAGTAAAGAGTTTCATCAAAATAACTATTGATGATGTTCTCAATTTCCACAGGATTTGTAGTCATCCTTCCTTTTCATTCCTTATTGCTTGACTTGAGTTTTTCTTTCCTCTTTGAGGAGGTTGGCCAGGTGTTTATCAATTTTATCTTTCAAAGAACCAGCTTTTGGATTGATTAATTCTTGGTATTGTTTTCTTCATCTCAATTTTATTAATTTCTGCTCTAATTTTTATAATTTCTTCCTGTCTTTGAGATTTGGGCTTGGTTTGGTCTTCTTTTTCTAGAAGCTTGAGGTACAGCATAGGGTATTTCTTTGTTGTCAGTCTGTTTTCCTTATGTGTGTGTTCACTGGTACAAATTTCTCTCTGAGAACTGTTTTCATTGCATCTCACAAATTTCTGGTAAATTGTGTTTGAATTTTCATTGGGTTGTAGATATTGTTTAATTTGTTTAATTTCATCTGTAACTCATTGGTTGCTAAGGAGGGTGTTATTTAATTCCCATATGTTAATGAGGTTTTTGTAGTTTCTGTTGTTAATTTTCAGTTTCATTGCACTGTGGTCAGATAACATGCATTGGATAATTTTTCTTGCATTTACTTAAGCATGATCTATGGACTACTGTGTGGTCTATTTTAGAAAATGTCCCATGTGCAACTGAAAAGAATTTGTATTCAGATGTTGTTGGGTGGAACACTGTACATGTCCACTAAGTTTATTTGTTCAAAGGTTTGCTTCAGTTCTGCTTCTGTTTTTCTAATTTTTTATCTGTTTGATCTATCTTTTTTATATAAGTGGGTGTTAAGGTCCCCAGTTAAGATTGTGCTATTGGGTATTAGATTTTTCATGTCTTTTAAAGTTAGTCTTATATAGTTGCGTGCTTCCATATGTGGTGCATACATATTTATGACTGTTATCTCTTTCTTTTGAATTATTCCCCTAACCAGTATAAAGTGACCTTCTTTATCTTGTTTGATCATTCTTGGTTTGAAGTTCAGATTGTCTGTGAACAGAATAGCTACTGTGGCTTTTTTTCTGTGATCCTGGAGCATGTAATATTCTTTTCCATCCTTTGACTCTGTTATGGTCTGTGTCTAGTTCTTCCCCCCAAAAGTCCCATGTAGTCATGGGCAGACTTCTAGAGTTTGTTATTAATTCATGATCTCCTAGGATTATGGGTATGAGTGCTGCTCAGATTATGGGTGTAGGTGTTGCTGGGATTATGGATGTGAGTACTACATACAACCTGGGACAGATAGCCTGAATGCAGTTTAAGGGAGATAGACTTGTACTCTGCATCCATTGTTGCTGCAACTTCTCCATTTTGTTTTTGATCTTTGCTGTTGCCATGAAAGGTGACTCACTGCCATGTGGCAGTCTGCCTTGAAGCCAGCTGAGTATGGACTGAAACCTCAAGTAACTGAGCTAAACAAACCTTTTCTTCCTTCGTTTTGAGTGTTAGGTATTTGTCCCAGCAACAAGAGAAGAGTAACTGAGAAAGACTTTCAACCTGTGCATTTCTTTAGGGGTTAAATGTGTTTCTTGTATGCAGCATATTGTTGGATTTAGTTTCTTAGTCCACTTTGCTGGTCTATTTCTTTTAATTGGTTAATTTAGTCCATTTACTTTGGTGATTATAATTGATATGTATTGATTTATGTTTGTCATATTATTTTCCTGCTTTTGGTTCTCTCTGTTTTCTCCTATGTTTGTTTGCTGTGTTTGGTAGGTTCTTTCTGTTGTTCTTGGAATTGTGACATTTTGATCCCTTTCTAGAATATCTTTTTATGTTCTGTTTAGGGTTGGTATGGTTGACATGAATTTCTTTAGTTGTTTTGAAGCATTTCACTTCTCCATTAAACTTGAGTTTTGCATGGTATATCAGTCTGGGTTGGAATTTGTTTTCTTGTAGGACTTAAGTACTTCACCCCATGCTTTTTCTAACTTGATGGTTTGTGAAGAGAAATCTGTTGTTACTCTAATGGGTTTTCCTTTAAATGTGATCTGTTTCTTTTTTTCTCTCAGCTTTTAGTATGTTATTCTTGTGCTTGGTTTCTAGGATCTTGATTATTCTATATTTGGGTGTAGTTTTAATTGGGTTGATATTATTTGGAATGCTGTATGCCTCAGTTACCTGAATGTCAGATTGTTTCCCCATATTTGTGAAGTTTTCTGCTATTCTGCTCATATTCTTTTTATGTTATTTGTATCATTTCCTTCTTTATCATTGATGCCTATTAGTCTTATGTTATTCTTTGCATAGTCTTACAGCTGTTATGTTATTATTGCCTCGATCCTTGCAGTTTTTAAGATATCTTTCCTTACTTGTTTACTGGCTGCAACAGTGTCTTTAAGATCTGAAAGTGTATCTTCACTTTCATTCAAACTGTTTTGCTAACTTTTTATGGAGATTTTTAATTTTTCTATATCTCTTTGAATGTCTCATGCATTCTATTTCTTTCCTATATTGCTCATTTGCAATTTCCATCATTTTCTGTTCTCTATCTTTTTTTAATCAATGTCTTCTTTAGAAATACTTAGTAATTCTTTCATTATAGTAATCATTTCTTTTTTTTACCTGGGAGATTATTTCTGTTCTGATTTCCTCTATACCTTTCTGCAGTTGTTTTTTTTTCATTCAGTTGCTATTATTTCAGAGATTGCAGGTGTGTTGCTTCCTATTTCTTCTATGCTGATCTCACCTGGATTTTATCTGCATGGGCTTGGGCCTGAAAATGCATTTTACTCCTTCTTTTAGTCATTTTCTATTTCAGAGAGAACTCTTTATTTTAAATTCTGCAATAACTTTTTGTGAACATTTGATAGTAGCTAACTGTATCACTGAAGTCACAGCCTCTCTGTAAAGAGTCTTTTTCTTAAATATCTCTCCTGGCTAGTGCAAGGGCCTGAGTTTGATCCCCAGTTCCACAAAAAAATAAAATGTCTCTCCTGTCAGAGATTCTTGTTTTTTGTGTGTCCCGAGATATTTTCTTTTCTATTGATTGAGAGTGAGATTGGTTTCCTTTTGGCACTGTCTTCTGTTCTTCAGTGTAGGGCTTTAATGAAGTTATTACCCAAGCACCTCTTGCTGCCACCTCTGTGCCACAAAGGTGGTCATATAGTTCTGGGCGTTTTCTGGGCTAAGCATAGCTCAGCAGTTCACCTCAGCTTACCAGATCTAGATCTACTGAACTAACTCAAACTCAACAGGCAGTACCTGGCTTACCAGGTCCAGCTGCTGTGTTCATCTCCTTCCAGCTGAGCCCAGCTAAATAGACCACTAGGCCCTGATGGTTGCAGGTCCTGTTAGGCCTGCTGAGGTGGACTTGGCCCACTGGAAGCCAGTCAAGAGGCTTGCTCCTGGTAAGCTGGCTGAGGTGTAGTCAGTGTCCACTTTAAACTCCTTGCCTTTCTCTGTGTGATGATTAATTTCAGTGGTCAACTTGATCAGCGAGAAAGACATATAGGAGATTTGTGAATCACACTGGTCAATGTATCCTGGTCCCATTTCTTAGTTTTACTAGTGTTGGTACCCAGTATTACCCCCTCTAATAGTGGAGGTTCTGATGATAGAACTGCCAGGAGTGTCTTACTTATTAATGAGAAAATCAGAAGACCATGATGAGAAAGCAGCAAGTCTTCATTCCTGAGGGAAGGGTTGCCTGAGGGCTTGCTTGCCTGAGCTCATCATTTTACAGAGGGATAAAGAAGCTTTTTTTTTTTTTTTTTGGTGGAACCAGGGATTGAACTCAGGACTATGTGCTTGCCAGGAAGCACTTATTCTACTGACCCATCTCCCCGGCACAAGAAGCTAAATTTCTGCTTTAATAGCTGACTTCATAAGAATTCCTGGGGCTGGGGAGATGGCTCAGTACAATAAGTGCTTCCCTGGTAAGCACAAGGGCCTGAGTTCAATCCCTGGTTCCACCAAAAAAAAAAAAAAAAGAAGAAACCATAAGAATTCCTTAATGTCCTTTATTTACAATATGAGAATGATAATGATAATCTAGTGCAGGGACAATATTTGAGAGCAGTATCTAATGTAAATGTTTAGTGACATTATGTACTGCTGTTTCTATTAGTATATGATACTATTGCTGACTTTATTTCCTGAGTTATATTTGTATGTACATCATTTATGGTGATAACAGATAAGCTAAATAATTTCGATTTATATCTGAGAGCCCATGACTTAGCCATGTGGCAGATGTTTTAAGGTCCAGTCTTTATCTCTAAGTTGTCTGTTTCTGGCAAGCTTAATTTTTAAAAATTTATGTTTTGGTTATAAATGCTTGATAAAATAGCTTTTAGTCATCTTCTTGACAAAAAATATAGTTTATTATATATTAAACTTCAAATTATTTGAATATTTTGATATTTAGTAATAGATATTCATTGATTAAATAATCCTTAAGTTCATTCCTGGAAGAATTTGGTAACTTATACATCTTGCCTTCAGATATTTATTCTTTATTCTACTCATTATGACTATAATTTTCTCCTCAATGGTGCAGTCATCTTTCTCATCTTGTTAGGTTAACAGTGTTTGGCTCTTGGTTATCTTCAGGATGCAGGTCTTGTTATGTCAACTACTTTATTCCATGTTGCTTTTTCTTTTACTAATGGGTGTGTTGACTCCATCTGCCCTATACAACTTATTGTCTAATGAGCCAAGTACTTTTATTTTGTTGTGTTGTCTCCATTACCCTTTTTCCATTTCTCAACAACCAAAAAATATATGTGTCTTTAAATAGTGGCCCCAAAGTCAATACCTCTGCCATTTCTTCAGCTTTTGGCTGCCATGTCACTAGCTTTATCCCTTTGCTGTGGTAGCTAACCTCCCCAGGAGCGGGAATAATCTCATTAATGACACTGGCATAAAGTATTATTTGTAGGAAATATTTTTGTTGAATGTTTTAACTGTAGGTGAAACAAAAGAAACAACAGCATACAAATTAGCAATGGAGGAGGTTGTACTGCAGATTAAATTATATAGTATACCGTTGGTGAGCACTGTTATTTCACCCTTTCAGCTATAAACTGAAATCTGACAGAATACCAAAAAATTACCTGTGTTCTTTTATAACCTAGTACAAATAAGAGTTAGGATTTATGCATAACCTTGACACCATAATGTTAAGTGAAATAAATCAGATACATGAGCTTAAAGATCATGTTTTTCTTGTATGAGATACCCAAATTTAAATGAAGATCAAGATAAAGTATAGGTAATAGGAAGTATAGAGATAGATCTTTCTCAAATGGAAAGTGGATAAAGAGAAGGAAATGGGAGGGCAGGATATGAAAAAAAAAAAAAGAAATTATGATGTGTTATATACAATACCTAACCCCACAACAAATGTAAACATTATGTATGGCACACGTGCATACTAATAATAAATTTTCAAAAAATATAAAGACTCTGGGCCTGGCAAGATAGCTCAGCAGACTAAAGCACCTGCTTAGGTGAGCTTACACAAACACAGGGACAATGGTTCTATCACCAGCACCACATACTGTACCAGCCCTGCCCCCAGGGCGGGCTGAGCACAGTGTATGCATGTAATCCCAGCTCTGGGGAAGCTCAAAATCAGAGGATCCTTGAGTCCCAGCTGTGTAGTGAGACCCTGTAACAACAAGTATATTAAAATAATAATAGAGACTCATGTATATTCCAGGATACAAATTTGTTAATTTGTAATGCAGATAATTTGTATTAAGCATATGGAAAGTTTGTATTGATGGACTAGCATAATACATTTGTTGTATAAAGAAGCAAGGCAACCTCAGTTACAGTCCTTAGGTTGCTTACTCACCATAGAACTGGATCATAGGAAATTGAATTAAATGTGACCTAACATTTAGGCCCAAGAGTTTATATTTAACTGTATTATGCAGCATATTCATTTGTAATTAAATAATGAGACAAGAATAATTATTTGGCTCTATCTTTATATTAGCTTGGACTCTTTTACTCCAGTGACAATTCACTGTCTCTTCTGTTTACATATTCATCTCTGTCATTTTTACTTGTATTGTTAAATTGCTCTTTGTTTCCATAATTTATAGAGAATTACACATACGGCTATAGAAATATCCATAAGTATACAACAGTTTATATTTTCTTAAGGCAGAAATTCATATAAATATTATAAGGATAAAACCAAAACTTTCGGTTTTGGTAACTGTATTACTCTGTAATATGTTATTTTGCACTTAATTAGGAACACAGTGCCTTGACTTTCTAATAGATACAATGACTTTTATGAAAGAAAATGGCTCAAAAGGTTAAAGAAAGGTTATAAGTAAGTGTTCTCATCAAGTTGCTAAAATAGTAAAATAAAGGAAATAGCCCTTTTCCTGCAGCCTTACCAGATAGAGTTAATCATTTGTTTTGGAGCCATTTAAACAGATGTTTCTCTATAATTTAGGAGGGGAATTTTTAAACTTACTTAATCTCCAAAGACATCAGAAACTCCTGTTGTACATTTTTTGTTCATTTTTAATCACATAGGACACAGAAGATAATTTCAGTATGTCTCAAAGTCTTTGTGGTATGTGTAGAAGTATGACTTGTTTTCTTTGACTATTATTTTTGTTTTAAGTTTCCATATATGGTAAGATCAGAATATTAACAATGAAGTCATCTCCAAGAAGTAGTTTTTTCTATATGTACATATGCTAGGGTAAATTTTATTTTACAGCTTTCCAGAGAATTGTTATATAATTTATTGTTAGTAACCTACCAAGGCACATATTTTGTATTTGTTTTATCAGTAATATCTCCCTAGCTTATATCCACATTGTATTATTGTTCATTCCCTAAGTGTTTTTTTTTTTTTTTTTTACACTGTCTCTTCCTACTCCTGTTCTTCCAAATCCCCAAGTTTTCCTATTCATCAGTCTGCTTGGCTCATCTTTGCTTTTCAGTTCATCCTACCTTTGTATCGTCTACAACCTGGATTGTTTCTGAATTTGCATTTTCTTCAAGCCAATAAGTCATTAATGAGTGTACTGACCAGAATAGTCTGTGTCTTCATGGGACAGTACTGGAAGTACTGCTAGAAGTGCTTAGTTTTAACTGTGTTGGTAGTAATTCATCACTTTTTTCATGAGATAATCTTTGCTAAAGCATACTTTTATACAGGTGCTATCTATTATTTGTGCTTTCTGAAAGCGCCTATCTCAATCATCTTTTTGTAACATACAGGCAAAAATCATCATGCTGCCTCATCTATTTGTGCCATTGCTTTATTTAAAAGAAAAATCTAAGAAAATATTGCCATTAAATAGACATTTCTCAAAGGCTTCTATTTGAACATTAGTGTTTCTTTAAATATATACATGTAAAAGGCTTCTAGAAGTGCTTCCTAAGTTTGCTTTCTTCATGGAAAGGGATATCTATGTAGTTTCAAGTGAAAGAGTATTTTTTCTATATCTGAGAGAATGGTGTAAATATTTGCACTTTTTTTCTAAACGTGATTATATTTGCACAAAAAAATTACTGTGCTTCTAAGGTGGTTTCTTAGATGAGACCCAGTTTACTTACAGTTTTTAGACATAATGCAGTGACATGCATTTACTCGTTTTTAAGATTATATTTTTTCTTGCCTTTTCAGGAAAATGAAGAAGTAGATGGGATATCAGTAGGTGCCATCCTTTCTGACTATCAGCGTGTTCGCGTAGAAAATGTGTAAGAGTACATTATTTTGTTAAAAGTATATGTATTTTAAGAATATAAATAACAGGCTAGGGAGCTGGGGAGATGGCTCAGTGGAATAAGCGCTTCCCTGACAAATGCAAGGGCCTGAGTTCAATCCCCAGTTCCGCAAAAAAAATAAATAAATAAAATAAATAATGGGCTATGTGTAGAACTCAAGGTAAAACGTGTGCTTTAATGGTAGTATATGAGCAAGGCCTTTAGTAGAATCTCCTTTGCCACAAGAAAAAAACAATATTAGTGGAAAAGAATTACACCTAAAACATAAATATATCATACATCTTTATGTGATTAAATGTATATATTTACTTACATAGCAAAAGTTATACTTTCTTTTTTCTGGTCTTAAATAATGCATGAGAAAACTCTTACTTACTATAAAGATAAATAATCCGGGCTGGCCAGATAGCTCAGTGGACTAAAGTGCCTGTTTAGACAGAGCGCAGTGGCCAGGGTTTGATCATTGGCATGCAGTGCTGGCCAACCCCCCAGCGGTACACTGAGATGGCTTTTTTTTTTTTTTTTTTGTGGTACCACGGATAGAACTCAGGATCCTGTGCTTGCCAGGCAAGCGCTTATTATACTGGACTATCTCCACGACCCCTGAGATGGCAATTGAGACTGGGTGTGGTGGCACACACCTGTGATCCCAGTGCTTGGGAGGCTGGTAACAGGAGAATCACTACAACTCTGATCTACATAGTGATACCCTCTAGGTCCTGTACTAAATACAAAATAATAATGATAATAAATAATCTATAGTTAAAAATTCAGATAAAGAATGTATGTATGTTATTTTGGAAATTGAATACAGAGTCTTGCACTAAGCAAACACTGTACCACTGAGATAACTCTCTACTCCTAAAACAGGTTTTTAAAGTGGTAACAATTATCCTAATATTTTCCTTCTTTACTGTACTTTTTTCAGTTTTTATTAGTACATGTTTACAATAAATACAGTTGCATTCTTCATTAAGAATTGGTCCTTTGCTGTATATGAGACATCTTAATTTCATTTTGTTCTTGCTCCCCTGTCTCTCGATCTATTGGTCCCTTCCCATTTGAAAAGATCTCCCTTTTTCCCATTAACTATCTTTTTTTTTTTTTTGAAAAATCTCATATTTTAATGGTTCAATGTAATATATTATTATTTTTTGCCATAATTTTACTGATAAACAAATAATTATGAGAAGGGCTGGGGAGATAGCTCAGTAGAATAAGCGCTTCCCTGGCAAGCACAAGGACCTGAGTTCAATCCCCGGTTTCGCAACAAAAAAAACCAAAACAAATAGCAATGAGACTGTTTCAAATCAAATCAGTAGGACAGTTTCATTCATTAACACACTGCATACATTCTTCTTAGTGGTTAATTGCTGTACTAGATGCAGACATGATATCCTATTTACAAACACCATTAGAACAAATGCCTTTATTCATTAAGAGAATGTACCTATATATCTATCGTAACCACCCTGAATACACAGATACAAAATGGACATTCATCTGTATACCCTTTTTTTGTTAAGTTCCATAATTTGAATATTATAGGTTTGTAAACTCAGCAAAATACTCTAAAAGAGTCCAGTATCCCATAATAGTATTGGGTCTTCCGCTTAACTGACAATGTCAGAAGTTGATGACCTGAGTCCCCCACAGCTCAACATAACAGCATAGCTTTATTTCTTATATTTCGTTTTTATACTTTCCTTCTGGATAGTTGAATCCAAGGTAAAGCAGGAACTATGAAACAAGAGTTGTAGCTTTTGGGTCTGATAAGCTCAGTCAAATCCCCTCAGGATTTATCCTGA
>NW_004524742.1:2922901-2924029 GCF_000260255.1 Octodon degus
TGTGCCTGGGCTGAGACTGGTCCCGCTGGCGCAGGGTAGCAGGAAGCTCTCCACACACTCACCGGACCTGGGCTAGGACTCGGTCTGGAATCTGGCCCTTTTTAGTTGGTAGTTTTTCAATTGTTGCTTCAGTTTCATTGCCTGTTGCTGGATTATTCAGGGTTTTTAAATCTTTATTAGGTGTTGGTAGTTTGTATATAATCAGAAACCTGTATCCTCTGGATGCTCCAAGTTTCTTTCAAATATAAAAAGAAAATGTGCTATTTATACACAGTGAAGAAATACACACAATGGAGAAGGATAAACTTGGATAATTGATAAGAAAATGGTTGTACATTGAAACTATAATGTTAAGTGAGATAAATATGCAAGCTTAAGTATTGCATTGTTTTTCTTGTTTGAGAAGAACAAAATAAAAAATAGATAATAGGAGAAAGGAAGATAGATCTTTTTCAAATGGAAAGGAGACCAAGAAGTAGAAGGAAAGGGGTGGGAAAAGAGTAGGGGGAGGTGAAGCAAGAATTGAGATGTGTTATGTACATGTGCCAATTCCCAGCAAGGAATACAATCATTATTTTTCTAATACATACTTATAAAAACTGAGGGTAATATAGGTGAAGAGTCATGCCAGGAAGAAATAATACTGATATGTAATAATGGTGGCACAACCAGGGTATCAGCAGTGTACTGGTGAAGAATAATCACATTTTACATTGTGATAGTTTTGCATGTAGAATATGAAGAAAACAAGAGCAAACCATGACTTTGTATTGTTATCTTTTAATCTCAAAAAAGATGAAAGCAGGTATTTTTTCCTGTGCTCTTGAACTAAGAAATAACTTAGTTGTTAAGGACAACTTAGAATTTATTTGACTTGCAAATCCTTCAGGATAGAGTGCAGAAAAAAGTTTCAAACCAGATTTGTCATGATTTTTATATACATATTCTTCCACTTTACTACAAATAGAAAGCATATACTATAGTGCCTATAGTTTATTAGGTCTCAATTTTACTTTCTTAGTATTCTTTACATTCAGAGTAAGGTACATCAAACAATTCAAAGTTAGTAAATACACATAGTTTATGTTCATGTATTATATATTTAATCAATACATGGATAAGATAAAT
>NW_004524742.1:2924129-2925054 GCF_000260255.1 Octodon degus
GGAAGTGCTTATTCCACTGAGCCATCTCCCCAGCCCCTAGATTTGTATTATAATATACTTCTCTTGGTTTAATTGCTTTATTATTGTAAAATGTCCCTTATAATGCTTTTGCCCTAAGTATAATTTGTCTGGTAACTAAACTAGCTTCCACTGATTAGTGTTGGCATGGTTTAGTTACTTTATACTTGAAACTTTTCTTTCTCATGTTATCTTAAAAGCAATAAGCTTTTCTTTCTGTGTTGCTCAGCCATCTTATTTGAGTTTATATACTTTGATTAAAATTCATCTTTATTAGGCAAAGTATTTGATGGTTCTGTTTCTCTTGCTTCTTTTGTGTTAACCAGCTTGTATTATATTTTACAGATATACCACTATTGCTTTTTAGCTCTTCTATAAAACATTTGCTATTAAAGTGGAACAATATCTGAAAGTTTTGTAGAAGTTTAACATTAAACATATTATTTGTTAGCATTTGGAATTGAAATGTTCCCCAAACGTTCATGTGTTAAGGGGTGGGTTCCCAATGCAGCAGTATGTGGAGGTGGGGCCTTTGGAAGATAACTGAGCTCTCTCCCTCTTCCTCTCCCTCTCCCCTTCCTCTCCCCCTCCCTCTCCCTTTCTCTCTCCCTCTCTCTCTCCCTCTTTCTGTCCCCTTTTCTCTCCCCGTTTGTCTCTCTCTCTCTAATTATCTACTTAAATTTTTTATTATTACATGTTTGCATTACTTAATTAGTTGGCATATATACATAACACATATTATGAAAGTTCTGACTTCATTGATGGATTAATCAATTGATGAGTTCATAATTTAATAGACTATAGCAAGCTGATAGAAACTTATGAGGTGAGGCCTCTTTGAAAGAAGTAGATCCTTGGGAGGGTCCTCTTGAGGCTACATTTTGTTGTCCACTCTTCCTTTCTTTCT
>NW_004524742.1:2925154-2932453 GCF_000260255.1 Octodon degus
GGACTGAACCCAAGGCCTTGTGCTTGAGAGGCAGGACTCTGCCACTGAGCTAAATTTCCAACCCCAAAACATACTTTTAAAATCATTTTAGATGCTAAAATTCTTGAAACTATTTTGTTTAAAATCAAAGCATTGACTATGGACTTAAGTATAGAATGTTAAGGTATTATCTCATTTGTCCCTCACTTTCCCTTATAGGTGTAAAAGGCTTAATCTTAAGCCTTTGGCTTACCTATGGCAGAGGAACCAGGAAGATTTGCTTCGAGAGATGATAGCAGCTAACATTCAGGCAGTCATCATCAAAGTAGCAGCTTTCGGTATGTAGCCAGACTTTTAAAGAAGATATCTTTTACCAAATAAATAATGTCAGTTCACTACCAAGTACTTACAGTGAGAAAGAGGGAGTAATTTAGAACATAAAAATTTGGAGTCACAAGTTGAAGAAATAGCATTGTGTATAAAGTACTGGAAAGATTAAATGGACTTTTTAACTTTTGCCAAATTGATTAATAATGAGCTTCCTTTTTTTTGAATATATAACTGACTGTTAAACTGATATATTGCTTTGAATTAATAGAGGTTTGGTGTATTTGTCAGGTATCCCATTGCCAAGACAAATTACCTGACACCTTTAATTTAAGAAGGTAGAGATATCAGGTCCTTTGGTTTCAGTTCATCTTAAACTGATTCCCAGGCTGAAATTGTTGTAGGACTTACTTATTCATTTCACTGTGGTCAGAAGCAGAGCATAGAGGAAGAGCACCAAGAGGAGAGGGTGAAGCACCAGACATTGCTTCAAAATCATGCCCCCAGAGCTGGCCAGAGAGCTGTGCTTTACTAGCTACACAAGTTGACAACCAAACTTTTCTGTTACTATTTGAAGTAGAGATATGGAGGAGAGAAGGGATCTAGGAGTTCTTGAGAGTTTTTATGTTTGGTTTCTTTTTTTGAAAGCTTCTTAAAATGTCTTTAGTGTAACACATGATGATTTTTGATGATAATCTGATTCAAATGTGGATATTATATATAAACATATTTAATTTATTTTAAGTTTTTATTTTATAGTTATATATATTTTTGACAAACTATGGGGTTGGAGCCCAGTGCATTTATTTCTTGAACCTCTTTCTCAAAATTACCTAGAATTTCAACATTCCTAAACAAATAATGTACCTCATTTTAGATCAATTAATTACATTGCTGATTCCTGAATTAATAGTTTCAATTTGTATAATGCCTCATTACCAGAAAGTATATGTAGTATCCCTCTTACTGACAGATAATGGACTATAGTAGGACCCAAAAAGGACTACCTTATTGGAAAGATAGAACTATAAAATTCAAAATTATTGTAACCTCTTTAATAGTATGTAGTTAATACTGTCTGTCTTTTCACTTCTGTATGTGCCACTGAGTAGGTGGCAAGCAACGAAAAGTCAGTGCATTAAAACTTTGGTTGAAGCAAAAGCTGAAGTAATTTGTCTGGTAATAAAAGTATAGACATAAAATTTTCAAATTAACAGCTTATCATGTATAGGACTTTCTACTGCTTTTTAGATTGATTCAAAACTATTTTCTCATTGGAATTAAAAACTCCAACCCTTTAGAAATATTTGTTTTTGATTGTGTGAATATTATTCTGTGAGAGAAGCATAAATAATAATTGTCTTTTAAGATCACTTATGAGTATATATAACAGGTCAAGATATCATAATTTTTTTTATTACTACGTGAATGCTATCTTATTCTGTATAGGGAGCTACAGTTTTCCCTTTTGTTTCAAAATACATCTTGGATGGCAACCGCGAGGGCCTGAGTTCAGTCTCCGGCTACACACACACACACACACACACACACACACACACAAATCTTTCTTCCATATAACAGAATGTAGGCTTACCTCATTTTTTCCCAATATTTTATTGATAAACAAATAGCAATGAGACAGTTTCAAATCAAATTGGTAGGACAGTTTCAATAATTCACACATTGCATACATTCTTCCTAGTGGTTAATTGCTGTACAAGATGCGGACATGATATCCTATTTACAAACATCATTAGAACAAATCACTCTATTCATTAAGAGAATGTAACTATATATCTATCCTAACCACTTTGAATACACAGATACAAAATGGACATTCATCTGTATACCCTTTTTTTGTTAAGTTCCGTTATTTGAATATTATAGGTTTGTAAACTTAGCAAAATATTCTAAAAGAGCCCAATAGCCCATAATAGTATTGGGTCTTCCGCTTGACTGGCAATGTCAGAAATTGTTGACCTGAGTCCTGTAGAGCTCAACATAACACCATGGCTTTACTTCTTATTTTTAGTTTTTATACTTTTCTGTTGGATGGTTAAGACCAAAGTAAAGCAGGACCTATGCAACCAGAGTTGTAGCTTTTGGGTCTGATAAGGTCAGTGAAATCCCCGCAGGATTTATCCTGAGATCCTGTACCTCAGATTGTAGAACCTTTGTCAGTGTCAGCCATGTGGATGAGTCACGGCCATTGCTTGGCCAATGTGCTCTCTGTGAAAGCCTGAGAGAATGTTTTCTCTCCATGTGACTCTCCTTAGGCACACCCTACATCACCGATCACTTTCCTCTTTGGCCCCATAATCTCCTTGATCAGAAAATTTGGGACACTACCAAGGTACATGATGTTACAGTACAAGTTCTCGTATGTCCTGAGTCTTAATTGACCTTGGAAGGCTAGGGCCAAAATGTTGGCTTTCCTTGCAGCCCTGCTTTTTCTCTAATTTTGGTCTGCAAACTTAGGTTGTTAACCATCCAGAAGACAAGCTTATTGTTATTTACCTCATTTTTTTAAAGAAACTTTTTATTGAAGTATATTATACATTTTTTAAAAAAAGTAGAATTCTAAGTATCAGCTGGATATATTTTCACAAAATAAACAGTTGTATAACCAATATAGAAATCTAAATATAATGCACTACTAACATCATCCTATTTAATATTTGCCTTTTCAAAGGTAACAGGTCCCCTGATACCTAAAATCATAGATTGGTTTTTCCTGTTTTGAAATTAATCATTTACTTAATTAATTTAGTAGTGCTAGAAATCAAACCTAATGCATCAAGCACTACCAAATAGCAATAAAACCCAGGCTTATTTTTAAAATTTATACTCATGTAACATATTGTCTATTGCATCTGACTTCTTTTGCTCAGTGTATATTATTGAGTGAAGTAACACTGTGTGTATTCTTATATTTTAGCATTGCATCGCAGGAATATACTACCGTTTAACTGTCTTTTCTGCTGCTGCTGATATGCAGCTGGTTTCGAGTTTGGTAGCACTATGCACGCTGCATTAACGAACATATGGGTCATCTTAAGCATTTTAAGTTTCACATCTAGAAAATACTTTTTGTCAGAATCCCTAGTTTAGAGACTAGGTGTGGTGGCACACACCTGTAATCCCAGCACTTGAGTGGCTATAAACAGGAGGGTCACTACGAGTCTGATCTACACAGTGAGACCCTGTAGACCCTGTAGACCCTATCCTTTTTAAAAAAAAAAAATCCCTAGTTTCTTTTACTAGAAAATGACATATGCACTACTTATGTATGTGTATATATCTAACACTGTATTACTTCATAATTTGATATCAAATTGAGAGCTATAATAATTCTTTGTTTTTTTCCACAATGGAAAATGTTAAGTCTTTGGACACAAGCTATACTGTTGATTAAAAAATCTAATAATTACTGGAAATAAAAAGATCAAGTAGAAGGTCTATTATTCATTCTTTCCTGTAAGTGATATAAATTCCTTTGAAAGAAAAAAACTCATAAAATCTCCCTGTAAGGGTATTAATTTCAGATCTCCTGGCCAAAAACAAACAAAAAACAGTAATTAAGAGAGGGGAGGAGTCATTACATTTGGGTTGGTTTGAGCAGGATTCACCTGGTTACTAAAAGATTCAGAGAAATGACAGTGGGAGAAAAAGTGTGAATATACTTTCCCCCATCATGAAAACTTTTCCTTAAAAGATACATTTAGTTAAAAATAACTAAATTAATCATTAGAAAAACTATTAAGTTTTCATGGTTAGCTAGTTAGCTAAATGGTTTTATACTGACATTGTGTATGAATAGAAGTAATGCCAGAACTATACTGGTAAGTTTTCTAAGATTGGGAGGTAGAAACAGTGATGGGAAGGGATACAAAGACACAATTTCCTTTTCAAAAACTACTTTTGTTTTGCTTGATCTAGTAGGACCAGGTCTGAGATTAATGTTGCATGTCCCAAAGAAAGGAAAATGTTTTCAATGTGCAAAACACAATATCAGTACCAGTAAATTGGACAGTGAATACCGTCCTGTTCTGCCCTGTCCTGTCTCAGCCCGTTTAACCCAGTGTTGCTCTGTCCCATACTCTCCCGGCCCCTTCTCTTTTCTCTCCTCCCCTCCCCTCTTCTTTCCTCTTTCCTCTGCTCTTCTCAGGTTTTTATTCACAGCAGGCAAGCAATTCACCAACACTGTAACAAGGTTTGGAAGAAGCAGTCTCAAACAGTGATATGAAAACCCAGTCATCATACTTAGAAACCACAAAGGGATTGACAGTGCATGTTCCTAAAGGCTTTTAGAGGCATGCATAACTTCATCCCATTTAGGCAATTTGTGGCCTGTCTGTAAACACAAAGCAAGTGTCCTGTGAGTCTTTATCTATCAAATACTATAATTTCTGCCAAGGAAAAGTGTTACCAAGACTGCTGGTTTTAGTGGTCCTATGGGCTTATAACATATCTCTAGACCCAGAAAGCCTAATTATAGAGAAAAGGGTATGTGTCAAAACAGGTAATAAATGGAAATGAAGGGAATTAGAAAAGATAGAAAAGCAATTATAAGTGAATTACAGTTCTATGGAGGGATGGAAACATGTGACTTCATACCAGAGATTTCAAGCTACAGAATACTTTTAGACATCTCTCACAGATCTGATGGTAACTTTAACTGATGTTAACAACAACAACAGCAGTAGCCAATCTATATCTGTTTTCTGCAGAGAAGGGAAATTGCTGATGTACAAGTGCCACTACGGATTCCATTTAGATAATTTGGAGCAACATAGTGACAGATTGCCACTTGTTAACTCAGAAGCATTGAGGGTAGTTCACTATAGGTTGTTCAGCGCTATAATTACAGTTATTGATTTATAGTCTATACTTACCATTGTGATAATTTTTGATGACAGTTATTATTGATACATTATACATGTAGAAGAGTGTAAATATTTAGTATAGATTTTGCACTCTGAATATAAATCAAAACAACATGTTGCTAAGACATCTACCTCGGTCTAATGGAAAGCAGATGTGTATTGTTTGCCATAGTATGATCTACTTCAAATGCAAATAGATGAATGTGAAAAGAATTCATTTAAAGAAATTAGAAGGCCACCCTGGAAGGACATGGACTTGGATGTGTTTAATTCATAGGAAAAACTTATAACTGCTCTGTGGACTACTACAAAGTATATTTATGGAAAAATCTGTGACACTCCCAGGTAGAGTTGTATTTGGTAACCTTTGCAGTATAATTAAGTGTACAAACCATTTTCCTAAACATAAATTTCACCAATATTCCGTGAGACTAACCCATGTTGTGGCTTATCATTATTGATACTAGTGTTGCCATGGAGGGTGCCACATCAGAACAAAGCAATGTTTCTTAAAGCAGGTCATGATGAAAAGACTTCTAATCTAAATTGGGACACTAGAGGGAGCTCTTTTCTAGGAGACAGCATTTGGAGATGGCCCTAGAGCAGTGATGGTGACACCTTTTAGAGATGAGTACCCAAACTGTACCCCAAAATACACATTTATTCCACATTGCCAAAAACGCAGTTAAACTTGAATGCAGAGGTTGTAATTTAGAAAAAACAACTTATACATTAACATTTTTTGTCTTAAAAGCAAGTAGTACCTGTGTCATAGGTTTGCAACCACTGCCCTAGAGGGACAACAAAGCTGTAATTGAGTAAAGTAATGAGACATCAATCATATCAGTCAGTAGTACAAAGAAAGGACTTTGTAGCCTTACCAATAGAAGACTATTATGTACTCTTATCACTAAAGAAGTTGTTTGCAAAAATCAGTGTGTGGAAGTGCCGGAAGTTAAGCTGAGGTTGTCCACTTATAGGAACTCTACAGTTGGCCTAAATCATCGCAACACATCACTGCAGAGTGTGGCCTTTATTTGTTTCCTATTGGCTCAGGTATCCTGGATTAAAGGGGATTTTTTTTTCTTTTTATGAAGTACTGATCAAAATTGAACAGATAGAGAAGCAGCATTTTGTCCTGATGGGAACATATTGAGTAATGATATCTATAAGCCAGTGACTATGCAAGCTTTACTGTGGTATCTGTTATGTAGTTTTGTCCTCAAAGAAGAAATAGTCCAGGAGTCATTGAATGATAATCTCTAGTCAGCACTGGAGTCACTGAATGTGAAGTTCATAGAAAATTTCTGTCATGGGGAAGTAATGAAGAATGTACTATAATTCCAAGTTCCTTTTAAAACTAATTTGGACCAGAATATATGCAGTGTAGCAAGAAGGTACTAGAGAACTGTTCTTATGGTGCCGGACCTCTGCCTGCTTTGCTATGCTATTTGATTATTTATGTTCTTGAAACAGTCATTAAAGGTTGATACTGGCTAAGGTCTGTGATTTGATGGAGAGAGCTCTAACAATCTCATATTTTGGCTTAATTTAATTTCTCACTTCTTTTGTACTACATTGCTTATTACAGTTATAGAAAAACTTACGTTATTGTACTTAGGGCTTCCTCAGCAAATTATTTTTGTTTTATTTCTTTTTTCATCAAATTTTACAGAGAACTGGGACCTACTTTAGGACGTGCTTTGGAACATAATTTATAGTTGAATAGATAGTGGGCACTCTACAGATATTCACATCTAGAGTTACATGTTCATATTTTAAAGCTGGAGATGATGTCTTGGACAATTTTCCTCCTCCCGGGGTGTAAACCAGGAATTTTTGCCCATCCCTACAAGAAATATATATACATCCAAAAGTGTGAAGGCTGAATCCCTTCTTCTACTTTTCCAAGCAAGTGCTCTCCAAAGAGGGACAGAGCAGCTGCTTTTTTTTCTCCTAGAGCAATGCATAGATTGGGGTTTTTTTTGGTTTTTGGTGTTTTTTTTTGTTTGTTTTTTTTTTTTTTGGCTAGAGGGGGTGCTTTCATTGAATATGAAATTACTTAGAAGATTAGATCTCATTCTCATCATCTTATTCCTGAGGTAAG
>NW_004524742.1:2938393-2947963 GCF_000260255.1 Octodon degus
TCTACATCATTGATCACTTTCCTCTGTGGCTCCATAATCTCCTTGATCAGAAAATTTGGGACACAACAGAATTAAAAATGATGTTTACAGTACAGGTTTTTCTGTGTCCTGAATCTTCACTGACCTATGTCCTGAGTCTTCCCTGACCTTAATTATTTGTTATGAAATTTTTATTTTTTCATAGAATGCTTTTTTTGTTTTATTAGTATCTATTTGTGTTACATTAAAATATTTTAACATCAGAGTTACCCATGCAACAAATGGAATATAAGCAAAAAAAGTAAACCTGTAATTTCCAGGCAGAATTGGAATTAGGAGAGTTTTGTTTGCTTTGGTAGGTTTGTAAAAATCACTGTCTAAACTTTGGGTAAATCTTAGGGCTTTTTTTTTTTAACTCTCTTAACTGCTTTTTTTAATCTCTCATTTTTATTTGCCTTGTTAAAGATACTTGTGTGTTTTAAAAAACTTGAAGCTAACCCTAATTATTTAAAAATAATAGTTTTAACATTAAATGTTTAGCTTTAATGATAAAGCAAATACATTCATAGTTGACATTCATGATGGCTTAAATGTTTCTAATTGAAAATGTATGAAACATTTAAAAACATAATTATAATGACTATTGCACAAAGCTCAACTCTGTAGGGTCTCTAAGAAAGAAAATGCTACAAATAGTTTTAAATTGTACTGAAAATCATTGATTTCATTGTGTCTTTTGGCTGCAGGATAAGAAACAATCTCATCAGAATGTATTTGTCACCTGCCTTCGGCAGGAGTGATTAGACATAAGCAAATTTAATGAAGCCTGTGTGCTCTAGGGCCATTGAGCTGTGCTTCAGTAATTTATTTTTTTAAAGTACAAAGGTTGTTTAACATATCAAATGCCGAACATAGTTAAACTACAGATTGTGCACTCTAGTCAAGAGAAGTGAATGTGCTATCCTTACACAATTATTAGATCTGTGGCATTCTTAGCATTATGACTTCAGATAGTTCTTTTGCTAACTTCTTCAGTTTTCTTTCACTAGAAAGATTCAAGGTTTACTTAAACAGGTATTTTTTAAATTCATTGTTCACGAATTAACAAGGTTGTCTTGCTCCAAGTCTAAGCTCCACATTAACAATTAGATCTTTACTGTCTTTCAGATTAGCTCCTATTAAATCACTGGTTTGAATTTGGAATTTTAATTTAGTAAAACTACATACTATTATAACAGTTAAGATACAACAGCATTACCACAGCATATTCGGCGGGGAATTACAGAAACACTTTCAAATTAAATTTTGTTGCTATTTAAAATACGATTTAATTAAAGATTTTAACAGACCTAGCTCTTATGTAAGGAGGTCAGACTTTATATGTATATAAAAATGTGTATGTTACGAATGTCAAATGAACATGACCACTAAGTTAGGTTAAATTCTAAACCTGATATGAGGTTGATAAGTCAGTTTTAATGTGTAGGAAGGGCCCTATAGACATATGACATCATTATTTTTTATCCAGCCCTTTTTATTCTTCAGTTAATGGAGCACTTGAATAATGTGTTGATTAAACTTGCAAATGACACAGGATTTTGGAATCCCTATTTCTTTAAGTAGTAGAATACTGACTGATATTAACTAGCTGACATTAGGGACTCTTAAGTAAAATTAGTAGGTCTATATAAAGTGTTTTGCCAATATTTTTTATGCCATATGTATCAGCTCCTTTTTCATTGATGCTTATTAGTCTTACGTTATTCATCTTTGAATCACATCTTTGAAACAGCTCTTGTATTGTTATTGCCTGGATCTTTCCCTACCTGTTTGCTAGCTGCAAGGGTGTCTTTAAGGTCTGAAAGTCTATCTTCACTTTCATTCAAACTGTTTTGTCAACTTTTAAGTTTTTTAAATTTTCTGTATATCTCTTTGAATCTGTTTCATGCATTCTATTTCTTTCCTATATTGCTCATTCACTGTTTCCACCATTTTTCTGTTCTTTTCTATTTTTTAATCAATGTTTTCTTTAAAAACACTTAGTAATTCTTTCATTATAGTTATCATTTCTTTTTTTACCTGGGAGATTATTTCTATTCTGGTTTCCTCTATATCTTCCTGCAGTTCTTTCTTTACTTCATTTGCTATTATTTCAGAGATTTTAGGTATATGGCTCCCAAGTTCTTCTGTGCTGCTATTGCCTGGATTTGTTCTGCGTGGGCTCTGGGCCTGAGAATGCATTTTTGTTCCTTTGTTTTATCATTTTTGTTTCATAGAGAACTCTTTGTTTTGATATCTGTGATACTTTTTATGGGAGTTTGATAATAGGTAGCTATATCACTGCAATCAAAGCCTCTCTGTAAAGAAGCTCTTTCTTAAGTATCTCTCCTGTGTCAGAGATTCTTGTTTTGTGTGCGTCCCAAGATATTTCCCTCTCTATTGATTGAGAGTAAGATATTGGTTTCCATTTGGTACTGTCCTCTGTCCTTTGGTGTAGGGCTTTGATGAGGTTTTTACCCAATCACCTCCCAGTATTATTACTTAAAGGAGAACATATGGTTAATATGGCTTACTATTTACAGTAGTACAATTAGCAATACTAATAATAGCAAGTGAAATTTAGAAGTTGGCAAACTTTCGTAACTGTTTTGTATTTTATACCATAGGAGCAGATACTATAGCTATAAAATAAAGCAGATCATAAATTGGGAAATTTTATGCAAACTTGTTCCCCTGAGTTCTTCTATCTGGCACCTCCCCTTCGTGTAACTGGAGTCTTCCAAGCAGACTAGTTTACCTAAGTCACCTCCTGCTACCTCAGTGCCTCGAGGATCCTCCTGTAGGTCTGGGCTACAATCTGGGCCCTGCTGGCCCTAGCAGTACCCCTCAGCTCATCAGGTTTGCTGCAGGCCTCAGTCTGTCCTCCTGAGTTCTTTGCTGTGCTGAGCTCCACAGGCAAGACCTGGGAAGCAGCTTGGCTCCTCCCAGCTCAACTGAACTCCAGGGGCAGGGCAACAAGGCTCCCCCTCTGGTCCCCTCAGCCAAACTCCACTGGCAGGGCCTGGCTGCAGGGCTCCTCATCCTGGTTGTGCTCACCCAAACTCCTAAAGTATTTTGATTATCAATTTATAAAAGAAATTTCATAGTACAAGATGAGAGAAGTCAGTATATACTTTGTTATAGACTTTTTTATTTAAGATTATTATAGCTATAGTCATTTAACAATAAAGCAGTGTGAACAGCTGGATCGGAAGTCTGTTTAGAAGGAAAAAAATGACAGTATATTAGCAATAGTTATTTCCAGAAATGTTAATATGAAAAATAAAATTTCCTTTTTTCTTTGTCTATTTTTCTTCAAAGGACAGACATTACTTTTTAATTTTGATAAGTTCTGTTTTTGGCATACTGGGTTTTTTTGAGACAAGGTATCACTATGTTCCAGGTTAGCCTTAAGTTTACTAGCTATCTCAGGTTGGCTTTGAATTACCAGTGATCCTCCTGTGTTAGCCTTTGAAAGCATGAAGATCATAAGCATGTGCCACTTTACCCAACAAAACTGCTTTCTAAGGGGATAAGAGTTGCATTAAAATGAGACACAAAAACATTTGATATTCAGTGAGTGGAAAGTGACCAGAACAATAGAAGCACAAGTGATGTTTCTGTGTGAGAACTATTTGGAGTAGCTATATATTTAGTCTTCAGTAAAGGCGGCAGGTTACTAGGCCAAGGAGAACAGAAATTTTGGTAGCAATCTGCAGTACTTAAATGAAGCTAATAATTTCTGTGTCTTCAGAGAACAATTCTAGAAGCAGCAAGTTCTATAGTGAAATGTGTTGATTTTGTATTGGAACTTTGTAATACTGGCTCTAGTGTATTGGCATAGGAGAGTACCCTGGGGCCTCCTCAAGTTTCTACTGCATGGCTTTTATGTCTTCTCTATATAGTACTCTTCCTTTGTTATGAAACAGGTAATCCAGAGTTATAGCATTGGGAGAATCCTAGAAGTAGAAGTGGTTTTACTGTTTGTTTTATTGATCTATTTATTTTAAATTTTTTTGCTTTTGAAAAGAAACCAGCCTTTCCTGTTGGCTGCTAACCTTACTTTTTAAACATGAAAACAGACTTCTCTTGGATAATTTCACAACATATTTTGTTCACAGCATAATATATATACACAGTCTGTTCAAAAAATGTGTGTGTGTGTGTGTGTGTGTGTGTGTGTGTGTGAGCTTTAAATGTCTGGAAGCTAATGGCCACTATTTTGGATACATTTTATAATTGTAGAGGCCAAAGATAACTTGCATTAATCTCATATGTCGCAGTAAATTTAGTATTAAAATATTTATACAAGTGTTTCTTTATCTGATGTACACATATTAATGAAACACACATACACACATGTACAAATACATTTTTTTCAAAGTTTTTAACGTAAGACTTTTCTTTTGTCTTTTTTGTGTGCTGAACCGGGAATTGAACTCAGGCCCTTATGCTTGCCAGGCAAGCGCTTATTCTACTGAGCCATCTCTCCGTTCCCTGTAAGACCTTTCAACTAAGAGTTTTGGAAATAATTTGATCAAATGCAAATACATATTATTCAATAAATGTAATATCCAAAAGTAAGCACAGTGAGGGAGATAGTCCTCATTTGAATTCATGTAATATAATCACATTACTTCATTTCTTTTAGTTTAAAATATAATGCTTACATAGAACATACTGATAAGAAACAATTTCATTTGCACTTTTCAAATTCCATTTTTGGGTGAAAACATTGTTACTTTTTTTTTTTTTTTTTTTTTTTTTTTTGCCTTTTGGTTTGTTGCTTTCCTTCTTGATTTGAGAGCTTGCCTCCTTCCTATTATTATGCTTCTTCAAGTTTCTACTGCATGGCTTTTAGTCTTCTCTATATAAATCTGTTCCTTTGCTATGAAACAGGTAATCCAGAGTTGTAGCATTGGGAGAGTCCTAGAAGTACAAGTGGGTTTCCTGTTTGATTGATTGATTGATTTTAAATTTTTTCAGTAAGTTTTTTCTTTTTTTTTTACTTGAATATTTTATTTCCTTCTGGAAGAAATAATCCAGTGTTGGGAAAGAAAATAGAAATTGTCCCTGAAACTTTTTTTCAATACTTAGCAAGTTTTATAATTAATGACAGAAGTTTCTCTTGTGGCCTCTCTTCCCAGAGACTGTGCTTATTTATTTTCCCCAACAGCCTCATGTGACCTTGTTAAAAGCTTCACATTATTCCCAAATAAATTACATTTACTGGTTTTCTTCTATCTAGTATTTTATTGACATTTCCAGATAAGTTTAATAGGATGAAGAGAAACAGTGTTCCCTTTATAGACTCAGTGGGCAATTTAATCTCAGCAGGTTAACCTTATCCTGATGTTGTAGGAAGTAATTCTTAATTATCCTTCACCAGTTTCTCCATCAGATAGAAATGCTATAGGTTGAGATTCTATAAATCTTAATTCCACTTTTTTCTTTTTTATACAAAAGCTTCATATTAGCAAAATCACAATATTTTAAAACAGTAGCTTATTTTTCTAATACATTGCATATTTTTATCTATAGCTCAGCCATTTCACACTTTATATCCTTCAGAAACTCTCAGTTGAATACCATCTGGCCATGGTGATTTATTATTGTAGAATTTCTCAAGTTGCTGTATATTATTTCCTCCTAGGAGATTGCTTTCTGCCATTGCCCCACTGATTTTTCCAAGAAAATGTCCTTGTAATAGTCCTTTCCTCACTGTACTGTACAACACAGGTCAATGCAAAATAAAACAGAATTAAACTTCCCTGCTACTTTTTGCTCACTTGTTCTCTTCATGGCCTACTGAGAAGTTCAAAGTGAGTCCAACCACTTATGTTGCCTGTTCAGTTCTCGTTTCTTTTTGTCCTTTATTTTTCAGATTGTTCTTTTTCTGTCAATGTATTTTTAGTATTTAATTTTATAGAATAGCATATTATAAGATGTTCTATATACTTTCTATGTATTCATAAATGTCTCTATGGGGTTGTTTGCATTTTTTTCCTACTACTTGCAGATATTTCTTTTGACCATTCAGATAATGTGACACAGAATATATCTCTCATAACTAGTGTCCTTATCTGTCTTCCAAGCCACCTTTATGATTCTTAACTCTTTCTTCTTTGGAGGGCTACTAAACAGATTTTTTTCAGATTTTTAATATTTACTTAAATGTCTCATCCTTTGGTTAATATTAAGAGATGCCATGTGAATTAGAACATGAGCTTTCATTGTTCACCCTTCCCAATTTCTGTGTTCTACTCCTGTGTGTACTCACCTGTGGAAATTCCTATACAGTACATTAATCATATTCTTTTATAACTGCCCAAACAAGCCAAGATGAAGCTCATTAATTATTGCTTCCATGCATGCTCTTCTGTCACTCATTTGGGTACTAATGGACATAATTTAAATTGTTCATTGTAATAGTCTTCCTAGAAAAATAGGAAAGGTTAAGAGCAATTCATATTATTCTTTCATATTCTGTAGGTAACAATTTTTTGCACCAGAACTTTGTTCAAATAATTATTTTGTTTAAAAAGATTGTTTAATATGCTTTCAAGTATGCTTAATTATGATGTAAATATGTTCTACATTTACTCAGAGTAATTACAGCAAGAAATTTTAAACTCTCAACTCAATTGTATTGAAACATCACAATTTGAGATTTAAAATTTGTAAAATCTGTCGTAAATTATTGAACATTCTCATGAAAGAAAATCAATGATTAAACTACATATTCTAAGGTTTGGTTTCTGAGACTGGAAATAGTCTTTTCTTTAGTTGTAAACACAGTTACACTACCAGCCACACAGTCAACAACATGTGCTCAGTTTGTAACGGGGAGGAACAGATTATAAAACCAAATGAAATACTGACTTTGTTTATTTTTTTGCTGTCACTGTTTCCTTCACTAGCTACGTAGGACAGATTGTTCTAAAGTAAGTTAGATCTGTGAACTCTCTGGTGTTGATATTGGTATATTCCTTGCATTTTTGGGGGCTTTTTCTTAATTTTATTGAGAAAAAATAGCAGTGTGACCTCTTCAAAACAGGTGGGTAGGAGAGTTACAACAATTAATACATTGCATACTGTTGTTTTTGTAGTGATCATTCATAGCACACGATGCAGACATAATATCCTGTCCAAACACTATTAGTACAGATCTTTCTTCTTACTGAATTAGGAGAAAGTAGCTATGTATCTATTCTAACTATTTTGTATATACAGAAACAAAATTCTCCTTCATATCACCATATTTGTTCAGCTTTGTCAAAGATGAGTATTCCATTGCCATCTGAATATTATAGGTGCATGAATTCAGCAAAATATTCCAATATACTCCAGTATTCCACAATAGTAGTGGGTTATCCACAGGACTGGCAGTGTCAGAATCTGATGACTTGAGCCTTCTACAGCTCAGCATATTAACATGGCTTCACTTTTCATATCTCATTTCTACACATTTCTGCTGGATAGTTAAGACCAAGATAAAGCAAGACCTATATAACAAAATATGTAACTTTTCTATCTGACACAGTCAGTCAAGTCCACTCAGGACTAATCCTCAAACCCTCAAACTGCACTTTGTAGAGTCTTTGTCAGTGTCAGCCATGTGGATGAGTCACAGCCGTTGCTTGACCAGTTTGCTCTCTGAGAAAGCTTGAGAGAATGTTTTCTTTCCATGTGACTCTCTTTAGGCACACCCTACATCATCAATCACATTCCTCTGTGGCCGCATAATCTCCTTAATTAGAAAATTTGGGGCACAATTGAGTTACATGATTTTACAGTACAAGTTTTCATATGTCCTGCATCTTCACTGACCTTGAAAAGCTTGGTCCAAAATGTTGGCTGTCCTTGCAGCCCTTCTTTATCTCTAATTTTTGGTGGGTTTAACATCACTGACTGTCTGAATATCAGACATCTTAGGCATAAGATGGAATATCTTTAGAAAACAAAAATTTACTTGCAATACAGTCTGGCCATGATTGGTATGTCATGATAAGCAGTACGTATTTAGAATACCAGTATGACAGGCATTACAATCATGACGCCACTATTACACATTGCTGTCTTCGGTGCAAACTCTCAGTTCACATTTATCAGCATCCATAGTTAGTCAGGGTGAAGATCCCACCCAGTAACTGTGAGATTCAACCTGCTGATAGTTCTCAGGATCATTACCTTACCCATCTTATACATATAAATGTATGGCTTTAGCCCTGTCATGTTTCCTAGCTTTTCTCCTTGTCCTCTTTTTGTTGTCTATTCCTCAAATTCTTGCTTTCATTTTAATTGTGTTATAACTTTCTATTTGTATTTCTTCTTTTGATTTCTTATATTAGAGAGACTATATGATATTTAAACATGTGGGTCTGCTTTATTTCACTTATGAGTGTATCTTCAAATGGAATCCACTTAAATATAAAGGTTTTGAGTTTATCATTCTTTATAGCTGAGTAATACTCCATTGTATAAAAACACATCTTTTTCATCCATTCTTCAGGTGGTGGCATCTTGGTTGTTTCTGAGATTTGGCTATCACAAATTGTGCTGTGATAAACATAGGTACATATATATCACTATGATGTGATGCTTTCCGTTCCTCCGGGAAAATTCCCACTAGGGGGATAGCTGGCTTGAATGGGATTTCCAGTCTTAGATTTTAAGCAGTCTCCACACTGATTTCCATACTGGTTGCACCAGTCTACATTCCCACCAGCAGTGGAGAAGTGTTCCTTTTTCCCCACACCCTTTCCAATGTTTGTTGTTAGTTGATTTGTTTATGATAGCCATTCTTTCTTAGATGAGATGGTATCTCAGTGTTGTTTTAATTTGCATTTCATGGATGGCTAGTGATGTCGAGCATTTTTTCATATATTTATTCGCTTCTTTAATTTCATCCTCTGAGAAGTGTATGTTCATCTCAGATGCCCATTTCTTGATTGGGTCTTTAAATTTTCAGACCCTAGTGTTTTTTAGTTCTTTACATATTCTAGAGAGCAGACCTTTGTCTCAGTGCTTATTTGTCAAGATTTTTTCCATATTTCTGGGTTGTTTTTTTACTTCATTGATAATTTCTTTTAATATGCAAAAATGTCTCAATAAGAAGAGATCCCCGTTTTTAATTCTTTCAAGAGTTACCCGTGCACATGTGTGTCTGGTTTATTTCAGTTATGAGTATATATCGTATAGTCTCCCTAGTATAAGAACTCAAAAGAAGAAATACAAATAGAAAGATATAATACAAGGAAAGGGAAAGCAGGATCTCAAGGACTTAACTAATCAAGAGAGGGAAAGGACAAGAGCTAGGAAACATGACAACGTCAAGCCATTCAGTTATATGTAGAAGATGAGCAAGGCAATGATCCTGAGAATCTTCAGAAGATTTTTTTAATCTAGCAGTTATTGGGAAAGATTCTCACCGTGACTAACTATATATACTGATGCCTGTGAACTAAGCTTCTGCACTCCAGATGGTAATTTGTAATAGTAGTTTCATGCTTGGAGTGCCTGTCATTCTGATCTACTGAACATGGGCTGCTT
>NW_004524742.1:2948063-2948819 GCF_000260255.1 Octodon degus
AAAAAAAAAAAAAAAGGATATAAAACTAGGAATAGATAACTTGTGTGTAGCATTTTGAAGATCTGCAATTTAATTTCCAAGCTGGTTATACCATTTTAGATTCCCAGCAGCAGATGCTGTTCTTCTCTAGTTTCTGACTTTTTTACAACCTTATCAACACATAGTATTTTCTTTCTACTAGAGCTTTCTTGGTAGATGTAGTGTTGTATCTCATTGTGACTTTACCTTTGCATTTCTTTAATCATTGCGATTCTAATTATTAAGGGTATTAATTATTAATATCCTTAGTTATTAAGGATATTAAGCATTTTGTCATATACTTATTGGTCATTTGTATGTCTTTTTTGGAGTAAGTATAGTTAGAAACTTTGTCCACTTTTTAATTCAGTTAATTATCTTTTCATTGCTGTGTTGTGTTGCAGGTATTCATATATGTGTATATTCTAAATATAAATCCTGTATCAGATACATGATATGCAAATTTTTTTTTCATGGTGTTGGTTTTCTTTTCACTTTCTGCTCATGTCCTTTGAAGCATGAAAGTTTTTAATTTTGGTGTGGTCCAGTTTTATTAATTTATTATTTGATAACTTTTTGACGTTATAGCTATGAAATCACTGCATAACTCAGTGTTAATGAAGATTTACTTCCAAGCTTTTTTCTAAGAGTTGTACAACTTTAATTCCTACATTTGTCTGAGATTTCCTGTTTTCTGCCCACTTTTATCTGAACTTTATTTCTGTTCCTCTCTCACTT
>NW_004524742.1:2952015-2955007 GCF_000260255.1 Octodon degus
TTTTTCTACCCCTGTGTCTTCAAGAGTTCCTCTTACCTTCTCTTCCAGGAGATTTAATATGTCTATTTTAATGTTTAAATCTTTAATCCACTTTGACATTAGCTGAGTGCATGATGATAGACCTGGGTCAAATTTTAGTTTTCAGCATGTAGACAGCCAGTTTTTCCAGCACCATTTGTAAAGAGGCTATCTTTCTTCCAGTAAGCATGATTGGCCCCTTCGTTGAAGATCAGAGTGTATTCGTAGAGGTTTCTGCATCTTCTAATCTCTTCCATTGATCCTCGAGTCTATTTCTTTGCCAGTATCAAGATGATTTTATCACAGTAGCTTTATAGTATCATTTCAAGTCAGGAATTGTAATACCTCCTGCCTTGTCTTTGTTGCCCAGGATTGCCTTTGCTATTCTAGATCTTTTCTTGTTCCAAATAAATTTTAGGAACAATTTGTCTAAGTCTGGGGGGTATGTTGTGGGTTGTTTGATAGGGATAGCATTAAATTGATATAGCAATCTTGAAAGTATTGCCATCTTCACAGTGTTGGTTTTTCCTATCCAGGAGTAGTGAATATCTTTCCATTTTCTGAAATCCTCTACGATCTCTTTTTTTCAGAGTACTGTAGTTTTCCTTGAAAAGTTCTTTGACTTCTTTAATTAGATGAATTCCAAGGTATTTCATTTTCCATGGTGCTATTGTAAAAGATATTGATTCTCTGATATCCCTCTCAGTGTGTTCGTTATCTGTATAGAGGAATGCTACTGACTTTTGAGTGTTGACTTTATAACCTGCTATGCTACTGAATTTGTGTATCAATTCTAGTAGCTCTTGGTGGAGTTTTTTTAGGTCTTCCAAGTAAAGTATCATGTCATCTGCAAATAATGACAGTTTAATTTCTTCTTTACTTATTCTTATTCCTTTTATTTCTCTCTTGTCTAATGGCTCTAGCTAATAATTCCAGAACTGTATTGAGTAGGAGTGGTGATAGAGAACATCCTTGTATTGTACCAGATCTGAGAGTAAAAAAATTTCAGTTTTTCCCCATTAAGAATTATATTATTTTTGGGTTGTCATAAATGGCTTTTATCAGGTTGAAGTAAAATCCATCTATTCCAATTTTGATAGGACTTTGAACATGAATGAATGTTGGACTTTGTCAAAAGCCTTTTTGACTCAATTGAGATGATCAATTTGCTTTCTAGATTTGGCTATATTGATATGGTGTATTATACTTATAGATTTACGTATATTGAACCATCCTTGCATCCCAGGGATGAAACCTACCTGGTCATGGTGTATAATCATCTTGATGATTTGCTGTATTCTATTTGCTAGAATTTTATTGAAGATTTTTGCATCTACGTCCATGAGGGAGATTGGCCTGTTGTTCTATTTTTTAGTTGCGTCTTTCCCTGGTTTTGGTATCAGTGTAATACTTGCCTCCAGGAATGATTTTGGGAGGATTGCTTCCTTTTCAATTTCATTGAAGAGGTTGAGGAATATAGGGATTATATCATCCATAAATTTCTTGTAGAGTTCAGCTATGAATCCATCCAGACCTGGACTTTTCTTTGTCGGTACATTTTTTATTACATTTCGTATTTCATTGGCAGTTATTGTGTTATTGAGAGTATTTATATCTTCTTGATTCAGTTTGGTCATTTGTACCTTTCTAGGAATCTGTCCATTTCATCTGTGTCTTCTATTCTGTGACATTAAAAGTTATCAAAGTAGCTATTGATAATCTGAATTTGTAGTAGGTCTGTGGTAGTTGCACCCTTTTCATTCCTTCTTGCTTGTATTTGAATTTTTTTTCCTCTTTTTGATGAGCTTATTCAGGGGCTTATCAATTTTATTTAATCTTTTAAAGAACCATGTTTTTGATTCATTAATTCCTTAAACTGTTTTCTTCGTCTCAGTTGCATTAATATCTGCTTTAATCCTTATTATTTCTTCTCATCTTTGGGCTCTGGGTTTGGTTTGCTCTTCCTTTTCTAGATGCTGGAGGTGCAACATTAGGGTGTTTATTTATTCCCTTTCTATTTTCCTAATTTGTGAATTCACAGTTATAAATTTCCCTTTGAGGTCTGCGTTTATCGCATCCCATAAATTCCGATAAGTTGTGACTGAATTTTCATTGAATTGTAGATATTGTTGAATTTCTTGTCTAATTTCATCTGTGACCCATTTGTTGCCCAGTAAAGTGTTGTTTAATTTCCATGTATTTATGAGGCTTTTCTGTTTTCTTGCCTCGTTTATCTCCAGTTTTATTGTACTGTGGTCAGATAATATGCATGGGATAATTTCTGTTTGTTTTTTCATGTACTTAAGGATGACCTGTGGACTAGTACCTGGTCTGTTTTAGAAAGTGACCCATGTGCAACTAAAAATAAAATGTATATAGAGCAGTGGTTGGGTGGAACACTCTGTATATGTCCACTAAGTCCATTTGTTTCAACCTCTGGTTCAATTCTGCTACTTCTTTGCTAATTTTTTGCCTGCTTTACCTATCTTTTTGGGATAAGGAGTGTGAAGGTCTCCTGTTAAGATTATGGTGTTGGATATTAGATTTTTCCTGTCCATTAAGATTTGTCTTATATAGTTGTGTGCTCCTGTGTTTGGTGCATATACATTTATAAGTGTTAACCTCTTCCTCTTGCATTTTTCCCCTAACCAATATATAGTGACCTTCTTTATTTTGTTTGATCATTCTTGGTTTGAAGTTGAGACTGTCTGAGAACAGGATTGCTACCTCTGCTTTTCTCTGAAGTGCTGGGGCATGTAGTATTGTTTTCTGTCCTTTGACTTTCAGTCTATGGGTTTCTTTATGAGTTAAATGTGTTTCTTGTATACTACAGCATATTGTTGGGTTTTGTTTCCTAGTCCACTGTGCCAGTCTATTTCTTTTAATTGGTGAATTGAGTTCATTGACATCGATGGTTATGCTTGAGATGTATTGGGGGTCTGCCCCTTAGTTCAGTTCTTTTTTTTTTTTTTTT
>NW_004524742.1:2956123-2958261 GCF_000260255.1 Octodon degus
GATTTCCTGATTATGTTTCTGCATTTGATTCTTTATTTCAGACACTCTTAATTCAGAGATTTCTTTTTCTCATTTCAGAGATTAATTCTGATCTTAATTCCTCTATAACTTCCTGCTGTTGTTTCTTTACTTCAGACACTATTAGTTCATAGATTTTTTTTATTCAGAGATTAATTCTGATCTGAGTTCCTCTGTACCTTTCTGCTGTTCTTTCTTTACTTCAGACACTATTAATTCAAACATTTCAGCTGTTTTAGTGTCCTCTGCACTTGTTTTGGGTTAGCTCAGGACTTGAGATTGCATTTTGGTCCTTCTCTTTGTCATTTTGTATAGCACTGTCCACTTTGGTGTAGAGCTTTGGTACAGTTGTAACCTTAGCACCTACTAAAATTCAGGTACTGATATACCAAGTTCTAGTTCATCCAGTGGTTCCTGGCTTGGGCCTGGCTACTATGTTTAGCTCCTTCCTGCTGCTGCCTTTGGGGGTAGGCCTGCTGTGCCCCTCTGGCAAGATGTTCTGCTCCTGGATTAGCTGCGTGGTTTTAACCTTAGTCTCACTGCAGGGACTTCAGCTGCAGAGTTTCCCCCCAGGCCTGTATGCCAGGCCTGCTCTGGGTCTGGAAGTGTATGGGTGGGGGGCAGGAGAGCAATGAAGCTCTCCCACGCCCTACTAGGCCTGGGCTTTGGCGGGTCTGGAGGGCTTCCAAGAACGTGCTGGGAGTTCTCACAGTGCAGGGTTGGGCTGGCTCTGGAGGGGTGGGGGAAGTTCACAGACTGTGGGGAAAGATCTCTCTCATGAGGCGGGCCTGGGTTTGGTCTGGTGGGTGCAGGACAACACAGAAACTCTCCTACATACTCACAAGGCCTGGGTTGGGCGGCTTCCTTGCATTTTTGAAAAGATTTTGTCCACACCCAGTACTGTGTGTGTGTGTGTGTGTGTGTGTGTGTGTGTTATGTGTGTGTGTTATATGTTTGTGTATAGTTCCTTGTATGTCATATATGTGGATATTTATCTCTGTGTATATACAGGTATATAAGTATGTTCATGTGTACGTATATGAACTTAAAGAAATGGACTAGGTTACAATTGTATAACCTTTCTACCTTCATTTCAAGAAAAACTAATTGTTTTTAAATGAACTTAAAGAAATGGACTAGGTTACAATTGTATAACCTTTCTACCTTCATTTCAAGAAAAACTAATTGTTTTTAAATACAATTACAAATATATAAAATGGATATCTCAAATTGTAACAATTAGCTCCAATTATCACTATGAGTCAAAACATATTTAATATTCTAAACTGAATATCATAGCTAGGCTAGTGTGGATAAATGTGTTGACAACCCTTATATTACCATACAATATCACCTAACATCATTCTAATTTTATACAATTATACTGAAACTGAAAGTAAAACATAGGTGGTAGATGAGCCTGCACTCATACCGATGAAATATTGAAAAATCGTAAGATGCAGCATTGCAATTTAGGTGTTAGTGTGTTCCATGTATGTTTATATTCTTTATTCTATTAAACTTTGGTGTTTCTGATTTAAAAGTAAAACACAATCAAAGAAATTGCAGTGTTCTGGTTCAAGGATGAATCTTTGAACATTCACTAGTCAGAATACCATAGACACTGGCCAATCAGAACAAATAGAAAGGTGTGTAAATAGAGTATATGAAAATTATTGCTGAAGTTTTCTTATTTTGTATATGAAGTTTTTAGCTCCCTCAAAATAATGAATTGTTTATTAATTACCTCAGGAATATGACAAAAGTCTATACTGCAAGAGAAATAGCATAAAAATAGTACTCTTTAATGAAAAGTCTAATCATTTAAATATAAATAATAACAGATACAGAAGAGGAAAACTATTTCAATGTGAAGGAACAACATAGCAAAGGGATATTGTTTTCTTCTTATATGAATTATAATTTAAAAATCATCAATTATAGCACTCAGGTTCATAAGTGAATGATTATTTTTATATTATATGCTAAATATGAAGTGGAATTCACTGTTTAAATAATTGCACAATGCAGGCCAGCCAGATAGCTCAGCGGACTAAAGCACCTGCTTAGGCAGAGCACAGAGGCCAGAATTAATCACCCAGTGTCCTGTGCAAACACTG
>NW_004524742.1:2958361-2996410 GCF_000260255.1 Octodon degus
TCTCTTTTCTTCCTTCCTTGTTAATGTCTTTCCTATTATATCCTCTCTCACTTAGACTATTCAAACAAGTCAACTCTTCTATTTGTTTTCTTCACTCCCGTCTTATTTCTTGCCAAAGAATGATATTCCTATAAGTCAAACAACATCATGTATTCTTCTGGTTAGAATTTCTCAGTTCTTGGTGACCCTAACTTACTTTCTTTTTTTTTTTTTAGCAAAGTAAGAAATACAGGAATGAAAACAATATAGAGGGCCAGCCAAATAGCTTAGCAGCTTAACGTGCCTGCAGGCAAGCACAGGAGCCAGGGGTTCAATCCCCAAGCCTGCTGTGCTGGCCCCACCCACAGGTGATACTGAGACAGCAATTGAGACTGGGTGTGGTGGCGCGTGCCTGTAGTCCCAGCTCTTGGGAGGCTGTAAACAGGTGGATCACTATGAGTCCATCTTGTAGTTAGGCCCTGAACACCCTATAGGCCCTACCAAATTCCAAAGCAAGATGATAGGAAATTAACAGTTGTTGTTATATTACATATTATTATCTTCAAAGTAGTTGCTCAAATAACCAAATATAGGTATAGAAGATTAATCAAACAATTAAGCATTAACTGTTACTTTCAATAAACCGGTAGAAATTAGTAGTACAACGTGCTTAGCTATCTTGTGAATATTTTTTTCTTTCTCTTTTCCTTTCCCAGTTCTTTCCTTTTTTACAGAAAGATAAACATAACAATGAAACTGAGTTTCAAAACAGTTCATTAGTCCTTGCTTTCAAGTGTAAATTTCAAACATGAAATACAAGTCATGATAGGATTTGATTTTTTTTTATTTTTTGGCCTCAGCTTTTCTCCCTTTATTCATTGAGCTCTTCATTCATTGAGCTCTTTATTCATTGAGCTACTTTCATTTTCCAGTCATGCTCATATGTTGAAAACTAATAATATGATAGATTAGAAATAAGACATGAAAACAGAATTTCAAAACAAGGTAATAGGAGAATAACAATAAGTAATACATTGTATATTGTTATCTTCACAGTAGTTACTCAGGGTACAAGACATAGGCATGAAATATTGTCCAAACAGTATTAACACAAACCTTTTCAATAAACTAAGAGAACTGAACAGTATGTCTATCTTAGCTATCTTGCTTATATGCATTTATTTTTTTCTTTTCCCTTTTCTTTCCACATCACAGTTTTTCTTTTCTTTGAACAGTTTGTTCCCAGTTCACAGTATCTATTGTACATTTCACGTCCTACTTCTTACGCTTCTCACATTACTGAGGCTATACAGTGTTTACACATGTAGGACTGATTTATTTCATTTATAAGTATGGTCCTAAGTTGCAACCATTTCCCTTTGTAAGTCTCAAATTTGTTGTTTAGGCTGAGTTATATTTTATTATGTTTTAAAAAAACAAAAACACCTTTTTTATCCATACTTCAGTTTTAACCACATCTCAGGACATTTGGGTTGTTTAAGAGTTATCTATTACAAATTGTGCCGCTATAAACATGGATGGGGCTGGCCTGATAGCTCAAGGAGCTAAAGCGCCTGCTTCAGCAGAGTACAGTGGCCACCATGCTGGCCCCACCCCCAGGGCACACTGAGACAGATTGAGACTGGACATGGTGGTGGCACATGCCTATAATCCCAGCACTTGGGAGGCTGAAAACAGGAGGATCACTAGGAATCCGATCTATGTAGTGAGACCCTATAGGCCCTGTAAGCCTTGTCCTAAATACAGAAAAAAAAGAAAAAAAAAAATGGATGCACATATTTTTATTTCTGGTGGGAAGATACCCAGAAGGGGCCTAGCTGAGTCAAATGGGACCTCTAATTTCAGTTTTTTTGAGGACTCTCCACACTGATTTCTACAATGGTTGCAACAGTCTACACTCTCACCGAAAGTGGAAAAGGGTTCCTTTTTCCCCAGAGCCTTTCCAACATTTGTTATTGTTGATGTGTTAATGGTAGCCATTCTTTTTGTGGTGAGTGTAATCTCAGTGTTGTTTAAATTTACATCTTTCAGCTTCCCAATGATCATGAACATTTTTTCATGTGTGTATTTCCCATTTGTATTTCTTCATCTGGGAAGTGTGTATTCATCTCAGATGCCCAATATTGAGTAGAGTCTTAATGTGGGAGCTTCATCTTTTTCCAAAAAAAATTTTTGGCAAGCTTTTTTTTTTAAAAACAATACTTTTATTTAAGACCGCATTGCCTCATAGAAAGCACATTCCATCAAGATTGCAAAAAGACATTAAAAAGAGGACCTTCTATCTACTTGTCTATTTTACCATGATTTACTTCCTATCCTAACACAAACATGAAGTATTTTTTCATTTATTCCTTTTATGTTCCTGCTCTAAAAGACAATTGCCAAGAGAAGTATACTAATAGATACCAATTAATCCTTTCCAGGAAAGCAGTAGCATACTACTGAACAAACTTGGCATTACTTTTTCCCTGACCAGAACATACAGTAAACCTTGAACTTAAATACCATTTTTCTGTTATTTACACACAACCTCTCTGGTTCTTTTACTCACAAACTCTACCCTATATTCTAAGTACTCAAGAATTGCTTAAGAAATTATTAAGGGATTTATATGTTCTAGATATAGGTCTTTGTCTGAGACAACTGGCTATAATTTTTTCCAAGGAACATTTCAAATTTCTGTAAAGGAAGTCTTTGTTCTATGTGTATCTTTCAGGGTTTTTTGTTCTTTGTTAAAATATGGTTATATATTTCTTTTTTAAGACAGGGATTTGCTGTGCAGCTCAGGGTGGCCTTGAACTCATCTTGAGGCTGGCCTCAAACTTGCAGAAATTCTTTTCCCTCAGCCTCTGGAGTGCTGGGATTCTGGGTGTGCACCTCCTCACCTGGCTCAGATAATTACTTTCAAATATGCAAGCTCACTTTCTTTGTTTTCCAGAGATCATATAACCAGTCTCTTTTCTGTTTCTTATTTTTTTTACTACAAATTATGTCACTTTAGATCTAAAATACTCAAATTTTAAAATACTGATGTGTTTATCTTGTTTGGGAACAGACAACAGTTATATTTTCTAAAATTTAAAGTTTTAAAAATGTAACGTATTTTTTCTTGTAACCAGTGAGCCTGGTAGATATTATCAAGGGTGTGTGGGTATGTGTGTGTTTTAATTTTGAACTTAAGTGGGATACTCAGTTCCTGTCTGAAGTGGATTAATCAAGAATTATAAGCAGACCAGAAATTGCTTCCTAGAGTGATTATACCATTTCTAATATCACTTACTGATTTTACAGTAAAAGTCGAGGCTACAAAAGTAGAGATGAAAGCACAATTCATTTTACTTGACTATTAAAAATAGCATTATCAAACATTTTGTGTTGTTTCTCTCATCATATATTAGGCTGTCATGAAGAAATAAACCTCCACTTGCTTTCATGACAATAGATAATAAATTGACTGATATAATTCATTGAGAAGGTGAAAATGCATTGAAAATAATGGGGCATAACATTGTAGGGTTAACATTTATTCAGAGATGATGCAATTAAATAAAGCAGGCATTAACTTCAAGGTCACTCAGTAAAGTAATAAAATTGAATATTTTAATTGAATTGTAATTGCTTCCCATTGATACATGCAAGTAAAGTAAAGTAGATGTCAGTTCTGCAAATTATAGTTCTTCCTCCTAATTAATTTCTTAATTCTGCATGGCATTATCCAGTGCCTAGGTCTTGTTGTGGGTTTATTCATTCACCCAGCTTCCATCAAGGAATGTCTGTATGACATGATTGAATGCTTATATGTCAGAATGTACAGTAAATTTTTTCCTGTACCTTTTTTTTTTTTTTTTTTTGTATTTTAGGGAAGGGGCTATAGGGTATTCAGAGACTCACTACTAGATCAGATTCAGTGATCCGCTTGCTCACAGTCTCCCAGGAGCTGTGATTACAAGTGCGTGCCGACATGCCTAGTCTCAATTGCTGTCTCAGCACGCCCCAGGGGCAGGGCTGGCAGAACAGGCCTGGGGATTGAACCCCTGATGCCTGTGCCTGCTTGCATGCGTGTTAATCTGCTGAGCTGTTTGGCTGGCCAATAACATTGTGGATATTATAGAATTGTCATCTTTATCATTAATAGTATTTACATCAACATTTGGAAGTGTGATAATCTCAATGATCATAAAAGTTCCTATAAGAAAGATACATTCAGAGTCACATTCAATAGTTGACTCATTCAGAGCCGGGGAGATGGCTCAGTGAAATAAGCGCTACCTGGCAAGCTCAAGGGCCTGAGTTGAATCCCCAGTTCCTAAAAAAAAAAAATAGTTGACACATTGAGAAACTAAATTCTGTTAATTTTTTAAGGTTTTGATGAAGCCCTGTTTAGTGTCTATTCATGTTAGTGTCTATTCGTGACCCAGGCTTCATTAGAGAAATGTCTCTTTTAAGAATTAGTATAGGGGCTGCAGAGATAGCTCAGTGGTCTAAGCACCTGCCTGGCAAGCACAAAGACCCAAGTTCAATCCCCAATACTGCATGCCATGCTGGCCTCAGAACCAGGCATAATGGTGTACCCTTCTAATCCCAGCACTGGGGAGGCTGACACAAGAGGATCACTATGAGTCTAAACTGTGCAGCAATCCCAGCACTGGGGAGGCTGACACAAGAGGATCACTATGAGTCTAAACTGTGCAGCAAGACCTTGTATGAGAGAGAGAGAGAGAGAGAGAGAGAGAGAGAGAGAGAGAGAGAGAGAGAAGCTTTTAGAAAAAAAGTTTTGCATTGAAAATGTCAATGAGATACTGTAGCTTTCTCATGGTCTTTTTATAGTGTTTCAAAGGGTTGTAAATGTAATGTAATTTTGTATAAAATAAAAATAAGTAGATGGATTTAATAATTAGGTATTCTTATATATACATATATTTTCAAAAAGACTCAATAAGATACGTGTGATGACACATCCCTGCAATCCAGCTGTAGACAGGAGAATCCCTGGGAATTTGGGGCCAACATAGGCTATATAGTGAAGTCAAGGCCAGGCTGAACTGCATATCAGACGCTCTTTCAAAAAAGGGGAGAGGGAGTCCATACACTAGAATCATTTGAGCACAGATATTGGTATATTAGCACCATTCTTTAGTTATGCTTAGCAAGATAAATAGAATCTTCTTATTGGTAAAATAAACACACTGAGAACTGATTTCTGTTCTCTAAACCTTAGTCTTGTTTTAACTAAAACATTCATCTGATCTGACATAATTTTTTATCTGAACTATTTTATTCATGCTAACCTTCAATTCTTAGTTATGAAGGATCTTCTATGTTACCAGTCTCTGTGAATATCATCTATTTAGAAAATTCCAAAATCAAAATACATGTAATAAAAAACTGAAAGGTTATAGCTATTTATAGATAACATTTTTCACATTATAGAGATCTGGTTTCCCAGATTCTTGTTTTAATAATTATTGTTGTTCCATTCAGAGAAGTGGAAGTAAATGTTACAAAGACTGTATATACAATAGTAAAATGTTTCTAAATAAGGAGAAATATACAGAAATTAAAACATTTAATGTTTTATTATAAAGATTACAAAGACTTCATTTGCATGTCATTTATGGATTCATCAGCATTAAGAATTCCTTGAAAAAATTTTCATTTTAGTTTATTCTGGTGGAAAATTAATGATCTTTCTACTACATCCCAACTAATATCAACACGTGTTAGAATCTTGACTGATTTAGAAGAGATCTCAGAGATCACGGTTGTTATGGTCCATTGCTTTCTAAAGGCCCATAGCTTCAATTGGTAGAATTCTCTAGATCTTACCCAGGAAAATATTTTCTACAAACAACATGAAATGCATGACATATGGGCAGTGATCATGAGGTCCTCAGTGACTTGTCACTTTCTAATAGGCAGAAATTTCAAACAAAAGCAGTCTGATATCATAGGAAGTTATTTGTAAGGAACCAGAGACAAAAGACCTGAGTAGTAATTATAATCAAGTATGATAAAATTCATTAGCCTGACACAGTACATATTATATATAGTATTAATATAAAGTAGAACTATCCATTCAGAAGAATATCTAAGCTACCTGACTGAATCTAAACAAGGAATTTCATTACCAAAATTTAAACATGTTTTGGAAAAAGAATTATAGTCTAATATCTTGATATAAAATTTCCTGAGTCATTGTTAAATCCACAGAAATTCACCTTGATAATCTGAATGCTTCAAAATCGTTTGTTAGGTCCTGCCAGTCCCTTGGCTTTATATGTCCCGTGAAATCATATTTTGTGCATGCAGACTGGTGTTATTGTTGGTCTGCTTTGTGTGAAATGTCTAATATGAATCATAGATATACTTCTTTACTAACGCATATACTACCTTTACTAAACTTTCCATAGATTCACTTACAGACATATAAAAGCTCACCTATAAAGTTTATTTAAGATTGAGAAAAAAATGCCACTTTATTTTAGCTATTTTTACTTATACAGAAATCTAGTGTAGTACATTGATCAATGGTGTATTTCACGAAAATATTTAAGTCTTCCATAATGTTTCAAAATTGTATTTATTGCAGTGATTTTAGATTTATAAAATTTTTAGTGCTTAGCCGAGAGTAATTAAATTGAAAGTATTTCTATGAATATGTGAAAATCTTTAAATAATCAGCTGACTTTTACCCTGGTATACCTATGTGATGATTATAGTTCATGTGGAAAAATTATGCCCATTGCCACAGTTTATGCTTACATGTTTTGCTGACTTTATTTAAAGGTTTGTCTCTAATTTGTTATTGACTATGATATACAGCAATTTCTAAACTGTGATGTAGCTATTGTTTCCATAATTTAACAGTTCCAAACTAGTGCTTGATAATTCTATAATACATTAAAAGACTGTTAGAAAAATAGGAGGATCATCAATTTGCACTTCTATTATCTACTTGAATAAAGCCCATGTATTCCTAAGTTTCCTTTCATGCCTTTATATGACATATATTTATTTCCAAACTACATATATAGAATGCACAATGTCATAGTCACTTTTATAACTTGATCACTTGCAAAATTCTACCCTGTGAACACATGAGAACTCTGGGCAACATTTTCTATCTAAGTTTCATGAGTCTTAAATTATTTTGATTATGTGTAATCTAAGGGCTGAAAGCTGAATGTGACATGTTTGTATTGTGTGACTAATATAATATGTGTGTAAAAATCATAGAATTAAAAGGAAGAAGAAAGTGTGACTTCTGGCCCTATCTGCCAGGCATGTCTATCCTCTGAATTTTTCACCTTCATGCCCCAAACCCATGGTAGTAATAGATGAATAGGAAAAGAAAGTGGAAGACATAGCAGTACTAGAAAACACTGTTAATGTGTCTGAAAAGTAGAAATGAAAGTAACAAGCAATAGTGAGCTCGAATGGAGCTAGGAGGAGACCTTTGAGGTCAGAAATCTGGCAAAGGTACTTGGAGATTATCTGTGTGCAGACAGGTAAGAAAATGCCCGGATATGGGAGAACCTCAAAAGAAACAAAAATATAGCATGCATTTTACAGACAATTAGAAATGTAAATCACCCAGAATGAAATAGAAAACAGGATGATGTGAAAAGTAATGAAACAGAACTTTGGAAATGAAACACAGTATACAACAAAATAAAAACTTAGGCAAAATAATCTCTTGATGAGCCAAACATGAGAGAATGAATGAAGGAGATAAAAGAGAAAAAATAATTTGCCCAGAAAGCAGCATAAGGAAATAGACTCCTCATGTAAAAATGATGGATCAAAAATTTAACAGCTGAAATGGTGGATCCCTTTTAGTGGCTTGTTAATACACCATGCTAATTTCTCTTAGTTTAAAGCATGGTGGAGATTCTTAAGAATTAGACTTAAAAGTAGGGGTTTTTTAAATATTAATTTTATTGAGAAAGAAGTACCAATGAGATAGTTTCAAAACAGGTTAGTAAGACAGTTACAATAATTAATACATTGCATATTGTTGTCTTTGTAGTAGTTATTCATAGTACAAGATGGCAGACATAATATCTTGTCTAAACACTATTAGTTCAAAACTTTCTTCTCATTGAACTAAGAATATATATATATATGCTATTTTCTATATACAGATATATATTTTTTTCACTACAAAATGGTCCTTCATTTGTTTCCCCCTTTTTTGTTTACTTTTGGCAGAGATGGGTATTCCATTGCCATTCATATATTGTAGGTGCATGAATTCAGCAAAGTAATCCAATATAATCCAATAGTCTCTAATAATACTGGATTATCTGCATGACTGTCAGTGTCAGAAGTTGTTGGCTTGAGCCTTTTACAGCTCAGCATATTAATATGTCTAAACTTTTCATGCCTCATTTTTATACTTTTCTGCTGGATTGGTTAAGACCACAATAAAGCAAGACTTATATAATAAAAAATGTAACTTTTGTATCTGATAAGGTCAGCCAGATTCCCTCAGGATTTACCCTCAAACCCTGTACAGCAGGTTGTTTTTATTTATTTATTTTTATGTATTTAGTACAGGGTTTCTAGGATCTCAATACACACATCAGACTCATAGTGATCCTCCTGTTTTCAGTCTCCCAAGTGCTGACATTACAGGCATGTGCCACCACACTCAGTCTCAATCTTAGTGTGCCTGGGGGGTGGGGCCACAGCCATTGCACTCTGCCTAAGCAGGCACTTTAGTCTGCTGCGCTATCTGGCCAGCCCTTAAAAGCAGGTTTTGAATGAGTGCTTAAAATAGCAGATGACTGCTGATAGAATAAAAATATAATATGAAGGTTCCAGTTCAGGACAGTAAAGTCAATGGAAAACCTTTTCAATCCGCTATGAGACCAAAAAAATAAAAAGAACAAATGTGAAGTTCCCCAAAATAGAAAGTCTATACAATCCTGATGTAATCTATACAGTTTTTGAATATGTTTCCTAAGGGTTTCTGTCCTGAACTTTAATCCTCAGAATGAGATTTTAAGAAGGTAGAAATAATCTGACTCATATATAGATGCTCTTTCAGACATCATTAGTACTAGATAGCTTCATCAGAGTGGAAGTCCCATGATTGAATACTAGGGAAGAGATTCTAGAGAACGTATATGCACACATCGGCTTCTTGCTACTTGTCTTGTCATACCCTGCACCACGCTAAGACTCTTTCAGCAACAGATCATCACCAGATGCAGTTCTTTGACCTCAAACCTGCAGAACTATGAGCCAAAATAAACTTTTCTTTCTTAAGGTATCAATCCTCAGGTATTTGCATGGTATTAATGAAGTTATACTAACATACAAACATGTGCAGACAGAAAATGATACATGTAAAATTATCATACTTGGCTTGGTACAGTTGTGTTTTTAAGATCGGATAAAACAAAAACACCCAATTATAAATAATTTACAAAAGGACTATAAAAAAAGCATGGAACAATTCAGCTTTGTTAGAAAAGTATACCTCAGATAAATATTAACAGAATAGTTTAATATTGCAATAGTAATAGAAAGGAATAATCACATCATGAATATATATATATATATATATATATATATATATATATATATATATTAGTACAGGGTATACAGGGTCTCACTACACAGATCAGACTTGTAGTGATCCTCCTCTTTTCAGCCTCCCAAGTGCTGGGATTATAGGCCTTTGCCACTGTGCACAGTCATAGTTGCCATTTCAACACATCCCGGGGTCAGGTCTGGCATGGTATACTGCACATCATGAAATTTAAAAAATCATCAATTTTGTATACACACAACATGTAACTGTCAAATATATAAGGAAAATTGACTGAATTTTCAGAAGAAATTATTAAAAACAAAATTGTAATGAGAATATTCCTACCATTCATTGGAAACTAATTGTTCCCAGAGACCAACATTAAGGCCATAGAAGATTTGTTTAACAGCAAAATTAATAAATATGATCTTGATATTGTATGTTGGGATACAGAAGTTTGATTTCAACAGACAACATTTTCATTTGAAAACAAATGGAACATTTGTAATATTTGAGTGTACTTTAGAGCATAAAGAAACTTTACCAAATGTTTAAAACTTCTTAAGGAACATTTAGAACAAAATTAAAAGAAGGTACAGAGATTTCTGATATGTCCCTTTACTGTGTGTGTCTGTAACCTTCTCTCTTATTTGGTACATTTATTACAACTGCTGACCCCACTTTAACATATCGTCGTAACCCAAAGTCCATAGTTTACATGAAACTCCACTCTTAGTCTTGCACATTTACGAGTTTAAACAAGTATGTAATGCTATTTATTGATCATTGTAGTATTACACAGTATTGTTTTACTTCTTTAGAAATTCTCTCCCCTTCTCTGATCCATTGAGTGTAATATCTATAGGAGTTTCCTAATATATTTTATCAAACTGAGAAAGTCTTTATTCCTAATTTACTGAGATTTTTTTTCTATCTAAGTGGGTTTTAGATTCTGTCAAATGCTTTTCTGTATATACTGACATGTGATTTTTTTTCTATTTTTGGACTGCTGGTTTACTGGATTACATTACTTGATTTTCAAATGTTGAGCTGCACTTGCATTTCTTTCTTTCTTTCTTTCTTTTTTTTTGTTTTCTTTTTTTCCATTTTATGTATTTGGTGCAGGGTCTCACTATGCATCTCGGACTCAGAGTGATCGTCCTGTGTTCAGCCTCCCTAGCACTGGGATTATAGGCATGCACCACGACACCCAGACTCATTGCCCATTTAGCACATGAGGGGTGGGGCCGGTGAGGCATACAGGATTGAACTCTGAACCCTGACCTTGCTAAAGCAGGCGCTTAGTCTGCTGGGCTATCTCGCTGGCCCTAGCCTTGCATTTCTGTGGTAAATCACACTTGGTCATAGTGTATAACTCTTTGTGTATGTTTGAAATTTCTGTTTGCTAAAATTGTATTGACTTGTTTATCTGTATTCATGAGAGATATTGTTCTGTAAGTCGTTTTTTGTTAATTTTTGTATTTTGGCTTCATAAAATGGGTTATGAAATATTCTTTCAGTTCTGTCATCTGAAAGAAACATTAGGTTTCTTTTTTATTTTTCGGAACTGGGGATTGAACTCAGGCCCTTGCGCTTGCCAGGGAAGCACTTATTCCACTGAGCCATCTCCCTGGCCTCCTAGGTTTCTTAAATATTTGGTAGAATTATAGGCCTGGTGATTTTTGTTTGGGAAGAATTTTAATTACTGAACTTCATAAAATTTTAAGGAATTGTCATAATGAAAACCATAGGCTTTAGCCACAGTACAAATTAGTAAGCAACAAAATGTGACAATAAACCTATTACATTGCGGTGAGAATTCAGTTCTTTGTACATCACTTATACATAATACCTTACATATAATCAATAGTATGTAAATTGTTTTTAAAATAATTTTATCAAGAAATAATTTTAAATAGCCATTGCATTAATTGGCTAATTTTCTGTTTTAATTGGCTAATGTATTATAAAGACAATTATAAAGCCAGAAGTTTTTGCCTCCAAAATTATAGGTTTTGATTATAGTACTTCAGTGGCCTAATATTTCTAGGATAAAGATTAAAATAATAGACAATACTAGACATAACAGAAACCTTGTATTTGACTGAGGTAATATGTATGTCAGTAGGGAGGGAAAGGATTTTATAAATAGTATTTATTTCCCACAAAAGAAATAAAGTTATAATACTCCATACAGATACCTGAAATTCAAGATGAAAATAGATCTAAATGTTTGTGTGATAAGCTGTTACCTAGCATGTATGAGTCCCTCTAGTGAGTGCTCAGTGCCACAAAAATAAATATTACACAGCACCAAATTGTTTTCACAAATAAATGAAGTAGTAATTATAATTCTCTGAAACTGAAATATATAAATTGATAATCCTCTTTTTGAGAAATATTTTTAATATGTTACACAGTTTAAGGGTTTTCCCAACTACACATTTCTCTGTAATAGTGATTTTTCTCTCATAGTAATTCTGCATAACAGCATCTTCACAGTAGCATAGCAAGTCCAGTGGCAGATCATAAATAATTGTCCATCTTGCAGTTTTTATTTTTTTATATTTATTCATTTGTTTATTTTTGTGGTACCAGGCATTAAACTCAGGACCCTGCACTTGCCAGGCAAACGCTTGTTCTACTGAGCTATCTCCCTGGCCCTGGCCCTATTGTCCATTTTTTAAGAGAGCAGTTAAATAAATTCTAGTAAATCCAAACAATAGAATATAGTACAGAGTAAAAATGGATAGAGCAGAGCCACAAAAATCAATATGGGCAAATCTCATTAACAATGTGAATTTTTTAAAAAATACATTTACAAGTTATATTCAAATACTGTTTGGGATATATATATACTTTATATATATACATATATATATATATACTTTATATATATAAAGTTTCAGAAACATAGTTGAGATGTAACCCCTCAGGTTCAGAGTGGTGGCCACCCATATGGAGAATAGTAGGGAAAATATATTGAGGTTTAGATACACTGAAATTCTATTCTGTTGATTGGCATTTTATTTCTTAAAGAAAAGGTTGTAGATAAAATAAAGTAAAATATTTTGTTTATTGAATCTCAGTGACTACACTGATTTTGGGGTCAAATCACTTCATTTCTTTGTTCATTTTAAATATTGCATTGCAAAGTAGTTGGCACAAGGAGAAAAACTGAACAGAGTCAACAGTTGGTTCTTCTATGTGTTCACCCAGTTCACTGAAATGCTAATTCTGTTGTATGCACAATAAAAATGACTTCTAGGTAGGTAGCAAATAATTTGCTACTAGTTCAAGTTTTTTGCCTTGGATTTGATCTAAATATTCAAAGAGTATGTTGTAATTTCACCCAACTTTAAAATATATTGATATTAATAACTAACACTAATATTCTGAGCCTTAGATTTGATCTAAATTAATATGCAAAGATTATGTTATTTAATTTTTATCCAACTTTTCTTCTGTAATCTTGATATGTGGTTGTAAGTAATATATTAAGAGAAAAGCATTCAGGTGGAAATATAAATCTATTAATTATTTTATATAATTAATAAAAATAGTTTAAATCAGTAATAAAATTATGTGTATAGTTCATATGTATAATTATATTATGTATTATATTTTGTATGTATTATATATAATTATAAAGGGAGGGAGAGAGACAGAAGGAAATACATGTACGTAAAATTCAAGCATTTCATCACTGACTTGTGGTATGAATTGTTTGGAAAGAGATTTTTATTGTATGCACCATACTCAATCACTTACATAAACTTTCCTATTAGTTGACTATCCTTACTAGCTTGGTATGGTGATTCATGCTTATAACTTCAGTACTCAGGAGATGAATCAGGAGGATTACTGAGTTCCATGCCCGCATGGATCACATAGTGGGTTCAAGGCCAACCTGAGCTATAGACCCTTAAGATATGTTATTTATAGGTACAAATTCCATATGATGAGTGTGATCATTATGTATTTAAAAGGTGTGCCAATAAAATTAAAAACGAAAAAAAATTAAAAGTTATAAGCATTTTATCAACACAATAGTGGTATGTGAATCTTGTATTTATTTGGAAAACACACTATATGGTTACAAATGGATATTGAAAGGAAATATCTTCTAATTTTATAATACAATTATTTATAAGTATATGTTGCTATTAAATGAATTGATTATATGAGCCTAACAGTTTTTATTGCTCTTCAAGTTTCTAGCCTTGCCCTTTTGTGAGAAGTTTAGAGCTTAATAAAATAAGATTAAATCAGAAAATTCACAATGATGTCCAATGAATAAAATAAGTTAAAGTAATTAAAATACCATAGATTTACATTTTATGTCTTTGAAATTATACTTTTCCCTCCTAATTTCTGTAAAAGGAGAAGCAAATGGAAACAATGCATCTGGTTGTGATGTAGTCCAATTGGAATAAATGGGCTCTTGTATTTCTGGATTATAGAAATAAATTATCAGAGAATAGAGAAGTAAATAGTAGCAAACTACATTTTATTTATGATCAAGGCTGTTTAAAAAATATACACAACGGTTAACTAGGTGAACAGAAACCAGAGGAAGGGGAATGCATCTTTAAAGTTCAACCTGGCAGTTATATGGAAAAATTTAACCTTTCTTGGCAGGTTTGGATCCAGATAAGCATCTAGGAAGAACCCTTGATGAAATGGAGCCCTATCTCTTAGAGGTAAGAATTCATGCTAATTTTTAAAATATGAATATCTAAAGGAGGAAAATACAGTACCTGGAATAATGACTGTAATAATTTTTTTATTTTAGAAAAATTCAAATATATTTGCTATACATATTGTGAAACATTAAGCTTTTAATATATATTAGAACATGTTTAAAATTGTGAACATTCTTAACAGCTTTTTGACCAAAATATTAAATACACTGTACATAAAGAAATTGCTGTTAGAAAATTTTCTTTTATTCAAGTGGACATTATATGCTATATAAAAAGTATTATGCTCCTTACTATCTCACAGTCTCTGTACCCAGATGTCTTACCATCATAGATAGGAATAAAACTTCCTTTGGAGATAGTTAATCTGTCTTCTCTTTTACCTATTAGGAAGTTCATTGGAAAGAAGTAAGAAAAGTATTCCAAGGTTTCTTACAACCCTGTTTAACCCTTATATTGTCAAATCCTGCATGTGCTCTGTACATCAAAGAAAGGATTTAGTTTTCACTTTTTTGTATTAACTGTATATATTTATTACAGTTGTTAGTCAAATACTATTTATATTAGGGCAGGGCATCATAGTTATACTATTTGGAATTTTTCTGCAACCATGATTACATGTTTTAAAAAAGAAAATAACTACTTTTCTAGAAGAATTTTCTTCTGTTTATTTTTTAAACAATTTTATTGAGAAAGAAGTAGCAATGAGATAGTTTCAAAACAGGTTAGTAGTACAGTTACTATAATTAATACATTGCATATTTTTGTCTTTGTAATAGCTATTCCTACTACAAGATGCAGATTTGATATCTTGTTTAAACACTATTAGTTCAAAACTTCTCACTGAATTGAGAAAATAGCTCTGTGTGTGTGTGTGTGTGTGTGTGTGTGTGTGTGTGTGTGTGTGTATGCACATATATATTTTATTTCCACTACAAAATGGTCTTTCATTTATCTCCCCTGTTTTGTTTACTTTTGTCAGATATTGGTATTTCATTGCCACTCATATATTGTACTTGCATGAATTCAGCAGAGTAATCTAATATGGTCCAGTAGTCTATATTAGTAGTGGGTTATCTGCATAACTGGCATTGGCAGAATTTGTTGACTTGAGCCCTGTACAGCTTAGCATATTAAAATGGCTTTACTTTTCATACCTTGTTTTTATACTTTTTTCTCCTGGATGGTTAAGACCAACATAAAGCAAGACCTATATAACAAAAAATGTAACTTTTGTATCTGACATGGTCATTCAAATCCCTCAGTACTTATCCTTAAACCCTGTACTGCAGTTTGTAGATCTTTTCTCAATGTATGCCATGTGGATGAGTCACAGCCATTGCTTGACCAATTTACTTTCTGTGAAAGCCTGAGAGAATCTTTTCTCTGTAGGTGACTCTCCTTAGGTGCACTATGCATCGTCGATCACTTCCCTCTTTGCCCCAGTAATCTCCTTGAACAAAAAATTTGGAACACATTGAGTTATAGGATGTTATAGTACAGGTTTTCTTATGTCCTGAGTCCTCACTGACTTTGAAGGGATTGAACCAAAATGTCAGCTATCCTTGTAGCGCTTCTTTTCCTCTAATTTTTTGATCTGCCAGCTTAAATTGTTAACCCTTCAGAAGACAAGCTTAATGGTATTATTACCCTAGAATATAGGTTGTTGAGCTTAACATCAGTATCTATCCGAATATCAAATGCCTTAGACATAACATGGATCAGGTAATTTCCATCAGTTGTTGATATGGTAAACTTTTAATCCATATACAATGTGAAAAGAATAAAAAATAGTACAAAAATAGAAATAAACAATTACAAATTTTTACACAGATATTTAGAAATCTAACCATCTATAACATTGTAGGAGGACAGTCCTATGAATTTTTTTTTCTTTTTTCTTGTTTTCATTTATTACTTTAAAAAAAAAAAACATTTACTTGAGAGACAGTATAGCAGTAATTGATATAGCATTAGAAGCAGTATACTTTTACAAAACCAGTATGACAAGGATTCCAACAATGGCCCTAGTATTACACATTGCTATCTTCAGTGCAGTTGCTTAGTTCACAGGTATCAGCATATATAGTTAGGGTGAGAATCTACCAATTAACTGATAGTTTCAAAAACCTGACAGAAATTCTCAGGATCATTGCCTTAACTGTCTTCTGTATATAACTATATGGTTTTGTCCCTTCCATGTTTCCTAGTTTCAAAAACCTGATAGAAATTCTCAGGTTCATTGCCTTAACTGTCTTGTGTATATAAATGTATGGTTTTGCCCCTTCCATGTTTCCTAGATTTTCTCCTTGCCTTTTCTCTTTATTGCTTAATCATTTAGTTCTTGCTTTCCATTTAGCTGTGTTATTTTTATTTCTTCTTTTGAGTTCTTACACTAGGGAGACTGTACAATATTTACACATATCGGACTGGTTTATTTCAGTTATGTGTATATCTTCCAGTGGCATCCACTTAAATATAAAGGCTTCAAGTTTATCATTCTTTATAGCTCAGTAATACTCCATTTTATAAATATACCACATCTTTTTCATCCATTCAAACGTGATTGGCATCTTCGTTGCTTCCAAGATTTGGCTATCACAAATTGTGCTACTATAAGCATAAATGCACATATATCACTATGATATAATGTTTTCAGTTCCTCTGGGAAAATTCCCAATTGGGAAATAGCTGGTTTGAATGGAATTTCCAGACCTAGTTTTTTTTAAGGAGTCTCCACACTGATTTCCATAATGGTGTGCATTCCCACCAGCAGTGGAGAATGGTTCCTTTTTCCCCACACCCTCTCCAGCATTTGTTGTTGGTTGATTTCTTTCTGACAGCCATTCTTTTAGGGTGCGATGGTATCTCAGTGTTGTTTTAATTTGCGTTTCACGTATGGATAGTGATGTGGAGCATTTTTTTGTGTATTTATTAGCTTCTAGAATTTCTTCCTCTGAGAAGTGTGTGTTCATGTTGGATGCCCATTTCTGGATTGGGTCTTTAAATTGTGGGCCCTATTCTTTTTTAGTTCTTTATAATTTCTAGAGAGCAGACATTTGTCTGAGTGCTTATTAGTTAAGATTTTTTTTCTCCAATTTGTGGGTTGTCTTTTCACTCTGTTGGTAATTTCTTGTCACATCAAAAATTTCTCAGTAAGAGGAGGTCCCGGTTGTTAATTCTTTCAAGTGTGACCCGTGCAGTTAGATTTTTGTTCACGAACTGTTTGCCTACCCCTATGTCTTCGTCAGTTCCTCTTACTTTCTCTTCCAGGAGACTTAGTGTTTCTGTTTTAATGTTTAGATCTTTAATCCATTTTGACTTTAGTTTAGTACATGCTGATAGAACTGGGTCAAGTTTTAGTTTTAGTCATGTAGAGAGACAGTTTTTCCAGCACCATTTGTTTAAGAGGCTATCTTTCTTCCAGAAAGCATGTTTGGCCCCTTTGTCGAAGATAAGGTGGCTGAGTGTGTCTGTAGTGGCTTCTGCATCTTCTAATCTATTCCATTACTACTAAGAAAACAACAATATGCAATGTATTACTTATTGAAACTGTCTTACTAATCAGTTTTGAAACTGTCTCACTGCTATTTTTTTTCAATAAAATTATTTTTAAAAAATCTATTCCATTGATCCTCAGGTCTGTTTTTTGGCCAATACCATGCTGATTTTATCACAGTAGCTTTATAGTATAATTTCAAGTCAGAAATTTTAATGCTTCCTGCCTTGTCTTTGTTGCCCAAGATTGCCTTTACTATTCTAGGTTTTTCTGCTTCCAAATAAATTTTAGGAATGATTTCTCTAGGTCTGTGATGTATGTTTGTGGAATGTTGATAGGGATTTCATTAAATCTAGTATGACATTTTTGGGAGTATGGCCATCTTCACAATGTTGGTTCTTCCTATCCAGGAGCAGGAAATATATTTCCATTTTCTGAAATCTTCTAAGATCTGTTTTTAAAGAGCACTGCACTTTTCTTTAAAAACATCTTTGATTTCTTTAGTTAGGTTAATTCTGAAGTATTTAATTTTCCATGGTTCTACTGTAAAAGGTATTGTTTCTCTAATTTCTCTCTGTGTGTTTGTTATCTGTATAGAGGAATGCTATTGACTTTTGGGTATTGACTTTGTATCCTGCTATGCTACTGCATTTGTGTATTAATTCTAGTAGCTTCTTGGTGGAGTTTTTTGGGTCTTCAAAGTAGAGTATCATGTCATATGCCAATAATGATAGTATAACTTCTTCTTTACCTATTCTTATTCGTTTTAGTTGTCTGTCTTGGCTGATGGCTCTAGCTAATGATTCCAGAACTATATTGAATAGGAGGACATCCTGGTCTTGTACCAGATCTGAGAGTAAAAGATTTCAGTTTTTCCCCATTTAGAATTATGTTAGCCGTTTGGCTGTCATAGATGGCTTTTATCAGATTGAAGTAGAGGCCATCTAGTCCAGTTTTCTTTACGACTATGAACATGAATGAGTGTTGCACTTTCCAAAAGCCTTTTCTGCATCAATTGAGATGATCATGTGGTTTTTGGATTTGGCTATGTTGATATAGTATATTACATTTATAGATTTGCATGTATTGAACCCTCCTTGCATCCCTGTGATGAATCCTACCTAGTCATGGCGTATAATTTTCTTGATGATTTGCTCTATTCTTTTTGCTAGGATTTTATAGAGGGTTTTGGGGGCGAGGAGTAGGCAGAAGTTCCCACACTCACTCTGGGCCTGGAGTCAGGCTGGAGAGGGCTTTACTTTTGTTTATAAGTTATTGTTTTCCTACATTATACTCATAGTTCATTGATACTCTTTCTGGAGTTGTTAAGACTGTTGCTCTAATATAAAATGTTCACAGTTATACTCCAAATAATTTTAAGAGTTTCATATTTTCTTTGAGGTTATTTGTAATTGATTGTTTTATAGTTTTTCAATGTGTACCAAATGTCTAAAAATTCCTAAACTATTAATTTCTTCTTCCATCAAGTGTTATTAAATGCTCACTCTGTGCCCATGAGATAGCAGAAATTAAGAAAAAGTGAATTGATTTTATAATTGTGATAATTATATTCAGCATCTAGATAATTTTTTATTGTTTAAGTCAGTCTATGACACATGGTTGCTTTCTGTGTTCTTTAAATTTTTTTCTTCTTCTAATGTATTTAGTACAGGATTTCACTTCACAGCTCCAACTCAGCTTGGACTCATAGTGATCCTCCTGTTTTCAGCCTCCCCAGAACAGGGATTACAGGTGTGTGCCACCACTCCCTGACTAGGTGGCCTGATCAGCACGCCTGGGGGCGGGGCTGGTGCTGTGCTTGCCTAAGCAGGCACTTAGACTGCTGAGCTATCTCACTGGCCCCTGCTTTCTGTGTTCTGATAGACTTCCTTTGCAACAGTTTGTTTTGTGGTTATTATTATATCTTTATTATATCATTATTATATCTTACGTTGAAATCTATTCATTAGCACATATCTAAATTTAGCTTCCACCAAAGCAATATAGATATACTCTATAATGACATCAGATTTTGAAAGGAAAAAGGGCACTTCAGAAATGAGAGGCTGTGGCTTTGCCAAAATGACTGTGTAAGCTACCTTCAAAATTTGAGGTTATGAGCTCAGAATTAGGCATATAGAAAGAGACTCTATGCAGAACATGAAAGTAAGCAGTGTGAATAAATTACATTAATGTACTATATATTTCAAAAGCCTAGGGGCAACGATTTTGATAATTCTTATTATAAAGAAAAGATAACTGTTCAAGGAAGTAGATATGTTTTACTTGGCTTAAACATTACACAGTGTATGCATATAATGAAACATCAGATTATTCAAGTTAGTGTTTTATTTAAAAAGTATTTTTTAAAAATTCTACCAAAAAAAAAAAAAAGAGAGAAAAAGAGATAAAATTTTGGAGAGCATCAAGATGTTCATTTTGCTAGGCATAGTGGTACATGCCTTTAATTCCAGCAATCAGAAGGATTACCATGAGTTAGAAGTCAGTTTAGGCTACATAAGTTCAAGGTCAACCTAAGGTACTTATACTGTTTCAAAAATGTAAAAAAACTTCATTTTGCCTACAAAAAAAGTTGCTGATTAATTACCAGTATTATTACACAAAAATTTAGAAATTTTTTATTCAAATTTATCTAATTCCTTATCATGGCCTGGCATTCTTACATTCTCGTACAAGTATTTGTGCCTATACCCCACATCCAGCTTCTCCTTCCATTTCTAAACATGCCAAGTTTGAGCAATAACACCCATGGTTTCCACCTTACCAAACCCAATAAATATTAGTCTTTCTCAGTTGCATACTCTCCTGGAAATGTTATTCTTCACATGTCTGATGCCACTCCCCCCTAGTTTTTCTTCTTTGGTTTTGGTCACTCTTGGTTTCTTTTGCCGTTTCCTAGTTGAAGCTCCATTTTTCCACTAAAATTTTTCTGGATTATCTAAAGACACTCACATGGATTTCATTATTAGATCTACCTTTAGGACTCCCAAATCTTTATAGGTCATATGTCTGTGCAATGCTCCAGTGCTCAGGGGTCTACAAATTAAATCCCTAAATACTCAGTTGTAACTTTTATATCTATTCCTTTTGTCATTCCCTTTGTCATTATCTTAATTCAGATGCCTGTAACTGGAGGCTTGTGGTATCACTGATAAGTCTAGATTTGCTTCTGTCTTCTATTTTATTTCTCAAAGAATTCATTATGCCTACTTCTTCAAAGTAATTGTTTTAATATGTTTTACTGTAATTGTCACTTAAAACTTTAAATTACTTCTCATTGCTATAGGCCAAATTCCCAATTCTTTGGACTCTCCCTCATCTCATATATGTGACCCATTAAAAATGATCTTTTCTGCTCTGTCACCAGAATATATTCTAAATTCAGGCATTTCTCCTCATCTTTACACCTACTAGCAGAACATAATCATCTCCCGTGGCATACTGCATCAGCCGCTACCTGGTCTACTTACTTCTGTTTCCCTGCCATGATTCATTGTTCATACAGATGCCACAGTGATATTTTTAAAGTGTAAATCAAATGATACACATACTTAGTTTACAATTTAAATGGTTCTCATTGCAATTCGAATAACATCTAAACTCCTATGAGATCACAACCTATAAGGTCCTGCATGATCAGCATCCCAACAGTTTTTTCAAACTCATCATCTACCCACCTCTGTCTTGTTCAATGAGTCATAATCACATAAGCCTCTTTAATTACTTAAGTTTACTTGTCACCCTTTTTCTCTGTAGAACTTAACTCTTCTAGACTCATTTTCCTCAGACAATCAAATGATACCTTCTCATAATTTCAGTGACAGCTCAAATGTGACTTCCTCAAAAAGTTCTCCCTGGCCAGCCAGCCAAGCTAAAACAAATTTCTCCAGTTTATCTTATCTTTGTACATATATTTTGACTTCATGCTTACTAGAATGTAAAATATAAAAATCTCATGATTTTGCCAGATACTAGTTCTTTTCTTCAGTTGCTTTTCCAACTGTCCATCTAACTGTCCTTTTATATCATGTTTAAATTATTTAACTTTTTTTAAAGGGTCTAGTATACAATAGAGGCTATGGTGAACACTAGGTATACATGATGAATTAATAAAATAATATTCTTATTCTTGAGGTTACAGTCTATCACATTTGGCTACAGACTCGAGGATGCAGTTCACTAGGGACCTTCTTAAAATGCATATACTCTTCCAAAAACAAAAATCTAATTTCAGAATGATTAGAGGTATAACCTTTTAATAAGACTAACTGAGCATAGTTATTTAATGTATCATCTTCTAGCTCAAATATACCAGTGAAGCAGTTCATATTCTGTTTCTGTAAATGAGTATGTGTCTTCTGAAACTGTTACTCTTTTCTTTCACTCTTGATAGTGAGAACAGGTAGTTTTCTGGGGGATTAGGAAGTCTTTGCCTATGTATTCTACTCCTTATGTATGGTTCCTTCCTTATCAACTTCCTCTGGTAATCTTAATTATCTTAATGACCTTAACTACCAGTTTTATTTTTTGTAACAATTAATGCTGTTCCTCCATCATTGTCCTGTGCTCCACATGTGTATTCACTTTTCTCTCTTTAAGTGTCCCCAAACATTTTAATCTCAACTGTGAATAAAATGAACCTTTCTTCCCTCCACTTACCTGTGCCAGTTTAGTATTTTCTAATAATGAAGAGCTTCATTGTCTGTACTAAGTGATCCAAGCCCAAAAAATAAATTGTAATAATGACTTCATGTAATCTTTTATTTCACAAATGAGGACCCAAAGTCTTTTTAACTCTACATTGTTATCTTATTGTCTGTGGCCCTTTATCCTCATTGTCAACACACTGGTCTCCTTTCAGCTACTGCAACATTCTTCTTTTTTTTTTCATATTTTTCATGTTTTAATCTTTGTTTTTTTCCATAATTTTATTGAAAAACAAATAGCAATGAGACAGTTTCAAATCCGATTAGTAGGATAGTTTCAGTAATTAATACATTGCATATTGTTGTCTTAGTGGTTATTCATTGTTCAAGATGCAGACATGATATCCTGTTTACAAACAGTATTAGAACAAATCTTTCTATTCATTGAGTTAATAGAATGTAGCTGTACATCTGTCCTATCTATTTTGAATATACAGATACAAAATGGTTGTTCATTTGTATCCCTTTCTTTTGTTTAGTTTTGTCATTTAAATATTATAGGTGTGTGAATTCAGCAAAATATTCCAAAATAGTCCAGTAGTCCATAATAGTAGTGGGTTTTCCATAAGAAATGTCAGAAGTTGTTGACTTGAGCCTTTTACAGCTCAGCATATTGATATAGCTTTACTTTTTATACTTCATTTTTATACTTTTCTGCTAGATGGTTAAGACCAAGATAAAGCAGGACCTATATAACAAGAAATGTAGCTTTTGTATCTGATAAGGTCAGTCAAATCACCTCAGGATTTATCCTGAAACCCTGTACCACAGTTTGTAGATCCTTTGTCAGTGTCAGCCATGTGGATGAGTCACGTACAACATTCTTCTAACTCTGGTATCTCTCCTCCTTTTATTGGCTCTTGTCAATTCACTGTTCATTGTATAAGTATCATGATGTACAGGAAATGGAAAGGTGCTCATTCACACTGTATTAGTCAGCTTTCTCACTGCTGGATCAGAATGCCTGACACTACAATCTAAAGGAGGAGAGGTTTATTTTTGGCTCTTAGTTTCAGTGAATTCTGTCATTGGCCAGCATGATGAAAAGGTCTAGCAGGCGTAAACTTCCCAAGTCATGGCAGCTAGAAAGCACAAAACAAAGGGAGCAACCAGGGCCAAGAATATATGCTTTCATGTCACTTCCCCAATGATCTGCCTCTTTCACACAGTGCCTGCCTGCTAACATCATATTTAGCTATAGCTCATCAGTGGGTTGATCTGTTTATGAGGCTAAAGTCCCAATGATCCAGTCTGTTTCCAAAAGCCCCACCTCTGAACATATGTGACTTTCTCAGGACATTTTAGATCTAAACACTAGCAAACACTTCACTTGTACATTTTCTAGCTGTTCCTGATTATGCCAAAATAAAATACAAACACTTTACTTTGATACAGTATCTTTGGAGGGAAATAAAGCTTGTAAGATAGGTAGTCTACTGTTATAGTCTATGCTTCATCAGTTTTAAACTACAGGTGTTTCTTTTCCCTGCATGCACAGTCCCTTTAGTTAATCCTTAAGGTCTAAACTCCAAGTTCACTTAGTATAAGACTTTTTTTAATGTGTTTAGTACAGGGTCTCACTACACATACTGGACTCGTAGTGATCCTCCTGTTTTTCAGCCTCCCAAGTGCTGGAATTACAGGCATGCACCACCACATCCAGTCTTAGTCCCTCTCAATGTGCCCAGTGGGCAGGACCAGCATGGCATGCCGGCGGTGGAACCCCACTCCCTGAATCTATCTAAGCAGGTGCTTTAATCTGCTGAGTTATCTGGCCCGCCCTAAGACTTTTTTTTTTTTTTTTTTTTTTTTTTTGCTTAAATAGACTTCATTTGGGCCACATTTTCTTCCTCCTCCTTGCCTTATTGTATACAGCACTTCTCATGCTATATTTTATTTTTATCTTGGCATTTTTATAAAATTAAAGCATTGGGGGGCCAAAGAGATAACTGAGTAGACTAAAGTGCTCTCTTAAACAAGTCCAAGTACCATGGTTCAATCCCTGGCACCATGTGCCTTACCAGCCCTGCCCACAGCACAGGTTGAGCCTGCCAGAGTCTGAGCATGGTGGTGGCTATGCCTGTAATCCCAGAGCTGGGAGGGTGAAAGCAGAAGGATCACCACAAGTCCGACCTGTATAGTAAGAACCTGCAACAGCCAAATACATTAGAATATAATAATAATAATAATGCATGAAATATGTGAGGAATAAACTCAAACACTATAAAATAGTAAAAAAAAAAAAAAAGAGCTCTTGATTCAAAATCCCAGTTTTCTGTTCTTTCCCAGACACTGCTCTTTTCCATGTATCTCTTCAGAAACTTGTTTACATAGCAAATACATGTGCATCTGGTTATCAGTTTTCATCTCATTTGACGTATACCATACATACTATTTTCTGTCTTCTATGTTAGCACACAGAAATTCCTATCATTTCTTTCCAATCATTTTCATTATATGGACATGCTATAATATATTTAATCTATGTACTGATGCACTTATTTATTGGTTTCCTTGATATCTTTTGCTATTATAAATAATCCTTCCATGAAACTTACTGTACATATGTTTGGGACCATATTATGAGTTTATATGTGGGATTAAATTCTAGAAGTAGAAATCCTAGATCTCAGAGTTTATAGGGTTCTAAGTCATAATAAATATTGAAGAACTGGGGAGATAGTGGTATAAGCACCTGCCTGGCAAGTGCAAGGTCCTGAATTGGATCCCCAGTACCCTAAATAAATAAATATCTAAAATGACTATTATCAGATGAATTCTCCCACAAATCACTAGAAAATTTGTATAAAATAAAAACAGTGTTTGAAGGCATTACAGAATTCCAAAGCTCTGACAGTATAAGGAACAAGAATTCCAGAGGAAACAACCCCTCAGCATTGCTCTTTTCTTTTGAAAGTATTTTCTCATTCAAAAACAATGCAGAAATATCTAGATGTTAAGGTGAAAACACTACCTGAAGTTAAATATCATATGATTTTTCTAATGAAAGACCAAAAATATGAATAATTTGAAGAGCAAAATATAGAAGGCATATTAATAAACAGTGAGGTACATCTTGTAAAGCTGAGAAGGAAGTCAGGGAAGGAAGTAGAGAGAAGGGAGACAGTAAAAATGATCAAGATGAAGTATGTGTATGTATACATCCAAAAACTGATTTAAACTCAAGAATTTGTGCTTACCAAGCAGGTGCTTGTATTGCTGAGCTATATCCCAGCCCCTTATAAAAATATAAACAAACCTTTTTTTCAAAATGATGAGGCTTTTGAAAGTTTCCTAGGACTAAAGAGACAAAAGTTAGTATTCAAGGAGAACCAAAGTGGAGTTCTACTAACCCACCTAGGTTTTAGCTGGACTCATAAATGGACTGTATTTTAGGAGTAAAATAAAATCAGAAATAATCTAGCTCAGATACTAGCCTCAGATTCTTATATTCATCTCTTAAAGACTGGGGTAAAGTGATTTGATCTTATTCTTGTTGCCTGGTTCTCTCTGGAGAAAACATGAATCAGACCCTCAAATAACTTCAAAAATATTTTGCTTACAGTATGTAGAAGGCACTCAAAAATTACCAACCATATCAGAAGACCTGATACATTAACTGAAAACTAAAGAATAAAAAAGTCCCAAAGGGTAGCAATAGATTTTATCAGTTTGAGATTTAAAATAGTTATGATCATATGCTTAGCAAATTAGGTAAGATGTATTTTATCTTAATAGTATTTATTTTAAAAACCAAACAATTGTACAACTTGAAAATGCAGTATCTAAAATTAAAAACATAACGCATCAGTTTGCTAGTAGAATAGATACAGCTATATAAATAGTTAATGGTCACAAAATATGATGATATGAAATGCAGACTAAAGCCCAGGAAAAAAAAGTTGGAAAATAGAAAAGTATGAAATGTTTGGAAGCATTTCATATGATATGATATGTTCCAATCGTATGATATGTTACATGCGACTGGAGAGTGGAGTAGAGAGGATAGATATAGACATGATGCTGTCCTGTAGTTGTCGTAGATGATTGGGACAAACTGTTTCTCAATATCATAAAAATTATCTTACCTAGGAGAAAGAATATCAGTAGATATTCATATATTTTGAACAAAAATTATTTTTCCTGAGAGTAACTGGAAATTGTGATAGCTAATCTAAATGTCTTCTTTTTGTCAGTTTCCACACAGCACAATATAGATATGCATATATATATGTATATTTATGTATGAACAACTCAAAAATTGACTGTACAATAAATGTTTATATATACAGCAGTTTATTTTGTACCTCATTCATAGTAGTAGTTTTTAAAAATTTTATTAGTATGTGTTTGCAGTCCATGCCATTTACAGTTGTCTTGGTGGGTGATTTTATATACATACTGTAGCTTCTTTCTTTCTTTTTTTTTTTCTTTAATCTCCTTCCCCTTCTCTCCTCCTATCCCCTTCTTCTTCAGATTCCCCTATCCCATTTTTTATTCCTGCTGATATTATTAATCTGAGCTAATGCCATGGCACATAAAGTTTACATTAATTGGGGTTATTAGCTTCCTGTACATGGTATATCTTTATTCTACTTATTTCCCATTCCTCTCTTCCTCACCCTTGCTTTTGTTCTGTTGGGCCCCTTCCCTATTGCAAGATACCTATCTCCTTGTTCCCTTCTACCCATTCTTTTTTTTTTTTTTTTAGTATGTTTAGTACAGGGTCTACATGATCTAAGTTTATAGAGTTGTTGTTGTTATTATTATTATTATTATTATTACAGCCTCTCCAACATTTGTTATTCTTTGATTTCTTAATGATTATCACTCTTTACAGTATAAGATGGAATCTTACCATTGTGTTAATTTACATTTTGAAAAAATAATGAACATTTTCTCATATACTTGTTGACCAACTATGTTTCTTCTATGAAAGTGTCCATTCATTCTTATTCATTTCTTGCCTGAGTCTTTAATTTTAGGGTTTTTTTTTTAATACTTTATGTGTGCTAGGTATTAGTCCTCTGTCTGAAGAGTAGCTGGCAAAAAATTTTACATTATGTACTTTGTCTCTTCACCTACTCTCCTAATTGATTCCATTGCTCTACAGAAGCTTTTATTCTGATATAATCTTATTTGTTGATTCTTGCAATTATGTCTTGTGCAGTTGAGGTTATCTTTAAAAAATACTTTTCTACAGCTATATCTTCAAGTGTTTTACCTATTTTGTCTACTGGAAGGCTTAATGTTTCTGTTTCAGTGTTTAGATTTTTCATCTATTCTGATTTTAATTTAGTTTATGGTGAGAGATAAGGGTCCAAAATAAATAAAATAAATATTCAGTACAATAGACGTTGCTAAGGGGAAGGAAACTGCTCAAGAAGGGAAGAATAACTGGGATGGGAGAAAGGAGAAGAATATGCACTCACACACACATATTAACTAAGATAATTGTACTACTAACTTCTTTTAGTTCATTGGAAGGAACAGTGTTTATATTGTTTAATTAATCTTACATGCTTATGTCTGGTAATCTAATTATGTTAAAGATTATATGCAATATAATAATCATGGTTAATTTTATTTCATCTTATTTCAAAGTTCTGTATCATTCTTACAGCTTTTATTAAAGTCTTTAAAATGAAAAAGTGAAAAGTACAAACACTAAGCCAGAATCACCAAGAGAAAAAGACTCGTCTGTTCACTTAGTAATTAAAAAGGTGAAATCGCAACAACAACCCTCAAAATTCGTAAGATGGTAACTACTTTGAAAAACTGTATTTTAACAAATGAGCAAATTTTGAAGAAATGGATAGATTATATATAAACTACCAAAACTAATCCAAGAATACATAATATACTTGAAAACCCAATTATCAAGCAATAAATTGTTGCATTAATAAATAATTACCAACTAAGAAAAGCCAGAATCTGATGAATTCACTGTTGAATTCTACAAAACCTTTCATGATGTTGTATCTCAGTACTCTTTAAGCTGCTCAAAGAAATTAAAAGAGATGAAGTGTTCCCAAATTCATTTATGGAAGCCACAATCCCAATAACCCAAAACCAAATAAAGACCCAACTAAAAATGAAAGTTATAGGCCCATGCTGGCAAGCCTTTTAGAGCTATACATGATAACATGGAAAAAGGCTACAACACCCATTCATAAGTTCACAACCACTGCTATAGGCCAATCTCCTTATTGAAAATAAATGTAAAAATTCTCAACAAGATATTAGCAAAATCAGTTCAGCACATTGTCAGAAAGATCATGTAGCATGATAAACTAGGTTTCATCCCAGAGATGCAGGAGTAGTTCAGTATATACAAATCAGTAAATATCATCTATCATGTGAAAAGGAGTGAGGTACAAACCCAGAAAATCATATCAGTAGTTGCAGAAAATGCTTTTCACAAAATCCAACAACTCTTCATGATTAATCACAGTAAAGAAAATAGATACAGAATGACTATACATGAATATTATAAAAACTCTTTTGGGGGATGGGAGTTACAAGGCTAGTACTCAGGACCTTGTGCTAATAAAATCTATTTTTAAACAACCATTAACATCATACTAACTGGTGCAAAACTAAAAGCTTTCCCACTAAAATCAAGAGCAAGACAAGGATCTACATTATCACTTGTTCTATTAAACATAGTGTTTGAAACATTAGCCAGAGCTATTAGGCAAGGCTAACTGTACATTTAGCTAGAAATTCATCCATGAATTAGTCCACTGATTAATATAGTTATCCAATCCCTTCCAAAAGGCCCAACTTTGGTTCACATGAGGTTTTGGGGGAGGCATTTTAGACCTGAAGGATATTCTGACCCTGGCTCTTAAAAAGCTCATGTCCATTTCGTGTAAAATGTACTTAGTCTGTCTCTGAAAGTTACCACTTTACAGTTCCAGCATTGCTGAAAAATCAAACCCCAAAGTTTTCTCTGAGTCTCAAGACAGACTCCTAGATGTGAACACCAATAGTTCCAACATACAGAGCCATAGTATTTCTATTACAAAAGGGAGTAATACAGAAATAGAAAGGAAAGCAAGGCAACAGGGAAAACGTTAGATCTTGTAGTGCCATCTTCAGCATTCAGTCAAATTGTGGTAAAATGTGAGCTGCAAAAGGTTTACACTGCCCCACCCACCTCTGTTGCCTTCCTCCTTACAACACCTATGCTCTCACTTGTGGGCTGGTCTGCTGCCTAAGGCTTTGTTAGCAAGTGATCCATATTCTTGACAACTCCCACCTTCCCAGGGTCTCCACTGCACCACAGGCTTCATTCTGGCAGCATCATACATTACTCTCCCAGGAATATTGTCTGGCCTCCCAGGTCTTCGTTTGAAATCCAGATGAATGTTCCATGACCAGTAATTTCTGTATTTTGCACAACTGAAAAACTAGCATCTATGCACAACCAAAAATCCAGTTGAGGTCTGCTGCTGGTTCATATAGTAGATAAGGTTCCCTGGACCATAGCTGCAATAACCTCTGAGAGCTTAGATAGCTGAATTTTAGAGAAATAGTTTCCTGCACAGTAATGAATGAGCAAAACACACTAGGGCTCTTCTTTTCAAAGGAAAGTCTTTTGGTTGGGTTCACCATTTTCACCACTGAGCCTGGGATGGGTGATGTCTGACCATTTCTTGAGACAGTCTCAAGCTATATTTCCTATTTTCCTGATGCAAAGTAATTTGCCTCTTTTCGATGGCTTCATTCTTTTCAGAAACCATAATATTCTTACTCTCACAACCAGTAGTGTCTATTACATAGTCTGCCTTAAAAGTTTCTTCTGCCAGCTCAGTTAATCTACCACCGTTAGTCAGCCCCACAGAAAGACTTAAGGCAAATCATAGGTAAATTATTTGTAAGAATTTCACAAGAAAGGTTCTAGTCCAATTTCTAATCATGACCTCATTTCCATCTGAATCCTTATGAGCCTGGCCTTTATTTTCTACTTTCTCACCCACATTTTGGTCTTTTCAACTCCAACATAAGTGCTCATCCTCCTCTGCTTAAAATACTTCAGGCTTCTATAGCCTGTATCTCCAAACTTTTCCAAACTTCTCCCACAAATTAGTTTCAGAGGTCTCTGAACCACATGATCATGTATAGTCATCAACATCCCTACTTCTTTGGTATCAACAATTATCTCTATTAGTCACTTTTCCATTGCTGGGACAAAATACCTGATGTCTACAACTTGAAAGAGGACATGTTTAGTTTGACTGTTAGTTTCAGAATGTTCAGTTCATATAGTTGAAGGAAACAAAGTTGGAAGAAAGCTGCTTAATCTATTGTACCAAGAAGTCAGAATCCAGAGAAGAGAAAGAAAGGGCTGGGTATAAGATTATACTCTTCCAGCTCAGTCACACTGTGATGTACCTCCTTCATCCATACCCCACCTGCTAACAGCACATAGTGCTCCAGAATCAGCAGCACATTAATCTGCTGAATATAGCACTCTTGTGATCCAATCACCATCCAGAAGAAGCCTCATGTCTGAAAACATGATACTTTGGAAGGACATTTTCAATTTAAATCATGATTTTTGAAAAAGAAGAGAATGGCAGAACTAAAATGTAAGCTTACACCTACCTGATTTCAGAGCCTGTATAATTTTATTATGAAAAGTGATTTAGAGGATTAAGTAAGATCATTCCTTTCCCTTAAGCCATCAGGTGAGTAGTTTTTAATTTGTAGTGGTTTATGTATTACTAGCAGCAGAACGGCATCACCTTAATGATCATTATTCTGCCCTGTAAGAGGAAGAATGGAATGTCATACAGAAACACTGGAAAGAATCTGGACAAACTATCCTAAGTTTTCCCTAGTTCATTATCATTATATCAAACGTTTTTGCCCTCCAGTCATAATTCTATATTATTCTCCATAAAAACACACTATTCCATGTTGACAAGAGCTATTTCTTAATGTAGGCTCTCTGTTATGTAAAACTTATTCATTTTCATGTTCTCAATTTGTCTTTTGACTTCAAATATGAAGTACATGCTATCATATTTTCTAAGTTTTTTCATGCATTGGATCAGTAAAAAATATACCTAAAAATTTATCAAAATGTTTACCCCTTCTATGTAATCCCAGTGACAGTTTCCAGCTTGAGGTTTTTGTTTGTTTGTTTGATTTTTTACCCTGTTGCCTAGATTCCTCTGCTGACACAGTTCCTTTTGCTTCTATACTTAATGATTTTTGGCCCATTCTACCTTATGAATCTAAAATAATATGTCTAAAATACAAATGCAGCCAAGTCAGCTTTTAGCACCTTTCAAGCCATGGGCTCTCATAGACCTTTGTATCTTAAGATCATAGATTTTAGGATCATAACAATGTGGCTTATGCAGCTAAAGTCAACCATGTTTCTGTTTTTCAGCATCATCTTGCTATTTCTTACCTAATTGTATTCTAGCTATACCAAATTTGCTTCACTTTCTAGAACCTATCCTGTGCTCTGTGAACAAACCAGTAACTGTTCCTTCTTAAACTTTTCTTCCTTCTCTCCTTTCTTTTCTCTTTCCCTGTCCCCTTTCCTAGTTCATAGTTTTCAGATTTCCTGACTCCCTGAAAATTCATCTTCTCTAAAAGTTATGGGTGTGGGGTATTGTGTTTATGGGAAATCTTACTAATACAGCAATTTGTAAAAATAAAAGAGTGATACTTATAAAATATATTGTCTTCAATTGTAAAATGACCAACAGATAAATGAAGTTGATTTCAGAAAAGAAAAATGTTGATCTAATAAATTTTCAGTTAAGACCATTTGACTCCTTTATGGGGCTTATTTATTCAGTTATTTAGTTATTTATTTTTCTGTATTTTAGGGAAGAGTCTACAGAGTGTTCATGGTCTCATACTAGATCAGATTCATAGTGATTCTCCTGTTTACATCCTCCCAAGAGCTGGGATTATAGGTGCATGCCACTACGCCCAGTCTCAACTGCCATCTCAGTGCCCCCCATGGGCGGGTCCGGCATAGCAAGCCCAAGGATTGAACCCCTGGCCCCTGTGCCTGCTTGCAGACGTTTTAGTCTGCTGAGCTATTTGGCCAGCACTCATAGGGGACTTAAAAGATTAAATCAAACAGGAAAATAATTATATCCTTAACATTTTCTTTTCAATAATCAATTTTCAAGTAGCATTATTTTTTTCCTTTTTTATTAATTTTATTGGGAAACAAATAGCAATGAGACACTTTCAAAACTGATAAATAGGACAGTTTTAATAATTAATACATTGCATATTGTCTTCTAGTGATTATTCATAGTACAAGATGCAGACATGTTATACTGTCCAAACATTTAAAAAGAATTTAACTGCTTAGAAAATCGTAACATTTCATAACTAGACAAACTACAGAACAACAAAGTGTTGTCTTATCCAGTGGCCATCAGGTCTATATCATTCTGTGTAACAGTCCCTAAAAATTAGAACATTGTTTATTAGGTGTGAATTTTATTTGCTATTTTAGAACTCCTAAAATAGAAGATTTTTATCGTGTGTGTGTGTGTGTGTGTGTGTGTGTGTGTGTGTTCTGAGAGTTTCAGTGACCTTTCAGTAACTTGTATCCTCAGCCACATTTTTAATTTATTTTTCTTAATTTTGAGACTGGTTTTCACTAAGTTGCCCAGGCTGAGCCCGGCATGGTGCAGGAGGATTGTTGCAAGTTCAAGATGAACCTGGGCTACAAAGTGAGCTCAGAGCCAGCCTGAGCTACATAGTGAGAACCTGTTTCAAAAAGATTTTAAAAAAAAGTTACCCAGGCTGGATTCAAACTTGTGATCCTTCTGCCTCAACCTTATTCTATTGCTGAAGGTAGAGAAAAAGAAGTCACTGACTTTCTCATTTTTTACTTCTTAATTCTCATGGGCAACTTGTAACACCCAGCTGAACTGAACCAGAGTGGTGCTGGATGTGGAGAGTCCAGCTGAGTATTGTTGCAAACAACATAAAAAGGAAAACTGGGGAGAAAGGAAGCTGTTCTGGAGGAGCCTGTCATTCTGGACTTGCTATACAGACTGCTGTTCTCAGCTTTAGAGGAGCTCTGAACCTTGTTGTCACTGAGAACAGCTACAGTTCACTTTGAGGAAGCCTTGGTTACTTTGAGCATTGCTTCCTGGGCTCTGCAGAGGAAGATGGTGCACTGCTCAGTTTCCTGGAGAAGCTTGTTATGCTGGCTTCCCTGATAAGAGCTTGACTATTCTCACTGTTAGAAGAACTTGGGACCTCATAGTTGCTGAGGTTGGCTGGAACTTTTCAGGGGAGCTCTGGTCCTTACTTTAAATGTTGTTTTTTGGATCCAGTTAAGATCTCTCAGCCTACTGACACAAATCCTTCCTCATACTGGCAAAGACTTTCAGCTTCCAGCACTGATCTTGGGGCCTCTTAGAACAGATCTTTTTTTATTTTTATTTTATGATTATGTATTTAGTACAAAGTCTACAGATCTGTCTCACTACACAGATCGGGCTTGTAATGATTCTTTCAGTTTTTCAGCCTCCCAAGTGCAGGGATTACAAGCGCGTGCCACCATGTCCAGTCTTACTCACTGTCTCAGTGGGCCTGGGGGTCAAGGCCGGCATAGCAGGCAGGGGATCGAAATCCCTGCCCCTGAATCTACCTAAGCAGATGCTTTAATCCATTGAACTATCTGGCCATCTCTAGAACAAATAGCTTTAAATAGGCCTGCATGAGACATAGTCATGGGCTCTTGGCTTCCAGGTTGCCTCAGAAGAGCTGTAGGTCTTTAACTGGTGTTTTGGTTTGTGTCTAGTTGTCCCCCAAAGCCTCATGGAGTCATGGAGTCATGGAGTAGCTTCTGGAGATTGTGATCTGATACTGGGATTATTGGTGTGGGTGCTACACCCAGCCTGGGGCAGATAGTGTGAATGCAACATAGAGGGAGACAGATTGGCTCTCTGTGGCTGTTGTTACTGCTCCTCTACCTCTGCTCCTCCCTTTTGCACTATTTTGCTGTTTTCTACCACCATGAGCTGCTGCGACTGCTCCAGCCATTTTGCTCTTGCTGTTTTTCACTGCCATAAACAGCTGCCCTCTGCCATGCGGGATTCTGCCTTGGAGACAGCCGAGTATGAACTATAATCTCTGAGCTAAATAAACCTTTGCTTCCTTAATTTGGGGCATCGGGAATTTGGTCCCAGCAAGGAGATAAAAGTAACCAAGACAACTGGACTCATGTCAGACATTGCTATGTGATCCAGGCCTTCAACTGGATTCTTTGGGCCTTTAGTGTATGGACAGATTTCCTGCACTCTTTGTATAGGACTATATAAAGAGTGGGGTGACTATTATTAAATAATCCTGTAAATTGTGTCCTGTATTAAATTTTTTTCCTTGTACATCCAGACTTCATCAATTCTTTTTAAGAGTGACATTTGTTGTTTCTCAACCAAGTTAGACCTATCAGTACATATTCTATTACTCAGACTTTTTGTAAAACATGCAAGAATAACTAAACCATGGAAGAGTGAGTTATCTTACTTTTCTCATTGCTGAGACAAATACCCAATATCCAGAGTTAAAGGGAGTTAGAGTTTACTTGACTCACAGTTTGCAGAAGTTTCAGTTCATAGTTGGTTGACTCCAAGGCAGGGTGCTACATGGCAGAAGTCAGCAAGTAACATGGGCACCCTTAATCCTTTCCAGAACTATGCCATACCTACTGATTCAGAATCACACCCCTTAATCCTAGCATTATATTGTCCATCTAGCCACCTCTGAAAAAGCCCTACATATGACCACATGAACCCTTGGGAGGATATCTAGACACAAGCCATAACAAGCCAATTGATCATCAGTAGTACAATGTACTATATACTATGTGTAAGATACTAGAAGAGTTTAGAAAATTTAGAAATAGTTTCGTAAGATAAAAGTCACACGTGAAAGATTGTTAAATTTAGGGGTAACATAGTGATAAGCTACAAAAATGTAAGTCTCAAGGTAGAATAGGATAGATAGTAACACAAGCAGTAAAAACACTGATTTCTGTAAGCTGAGGATCACACTATAATTTTGATATATGTTTATAAGCTTCTATTTTTCTTTGTAAGATTAACTTTTTTATTTAGGCCTATCATGATCCTTTAAAACTGTGTTTTAGCTACTAGCTTTATATCTTTGTATATATGTGAAGGATAGAACCAAATGGCTGAAGTCTATCAGCTTAAAGATTCTGATTTTTATTCACTAGTCAGTGATCAGCTACCAAAATTCTTGACCAGATGAGTGCCATACTCATAGAGTGTTAAGGCAAATCCATGTAGTGGTTACATGTAGAAAAGATTGGAAGGTGCAAAAAGAAGCAGCAAGGTGAAATTGTTGTGTTGAAATGCAAAATAGTCATGGGATGTTAGAATTGAATAAATTGTGCACTGTATCTGTCTTGCTGACTGCCATATCCCAAATATGTAGAATATATTTTGACATTTAATACTGAGCAAGTATTTGTTAATTCATTGAATGAATTAAGTAATAGTTCTTTAAATTTAGGCTATATGCAGAAAGAAAGGGTAAGTTTAAGTCCTAGTCAAGTGTTTCAAGCTTCATCGAACTAGCAGAGACAGAATTGAGTATAGAAATTTTTGAGGAAAACCCAGACAATTGTATTATTCGTGTTGAATTGAAAACAGCAACACTTTCAGGTAAAACAGAAGAGGGTAACTAAAAAACAAAACAAAAGGTAGTTAGAGGTTAGATTTTTAATTTAAGACCATCTACAAAGAAATAATAGATATAGCACTGGTCATGATCCTCAATAAATAAGTCTATAATGAAAAGACCAGAAGTCACTATGGAAGAACAAACTAACCTAAAAGAAACAAAAACATGTATTGAGTATTTTTTTATGTTCCAAGCATTGTGCTAAGAGCTTTGTAGATATCATCTTATTATCCTCATATTATCACCATCAGATCTCACCTAAGGAAAACAATTTATTATGCCACTATGTCCTGCTATTTTTTTAGCATTTTAAAAAATTTTTTAAAATTTATAATGAGTAAGAAAGGATGATGGAAACTGAAGTAAATAATATATGCTTCCCAGTCTAATCTCTAGTTGAGTTTGGGACTGCTCTGAGTTGTGCTTTATTTCAGTTTGCTACTTGTTTCAGGTGTCTTGAGAGCAGGATCAGGGCTGTTCTATCATCAGGTTTGGAATTCACCTTCACTGATATTCCTGATTCCCTAATGCCACTTTACAGGTAGTCCTGTACCAAAGTTTCATGCATCTTCCAAAATTTTTTTCTTTCAGTCTCTAAGTTTCAAGGGAAATCTCAGTCCTCCTATCCTGTCCCCAGCGTTTGGTGCAATGAAACCTAATTAAAAAGAAAAGTTTGTGCTAATATTGCTTGGACAATATTTCATGCCTATATCTTCTACTCTGAGTAGCTAGTATAAAGATAACAATACACAATGTATCAATGATTGTTACTCTCATTATCCTATTTTGAAAGTCGTTTTTTCTGTCTTTCTAAAATAAGAAGAAAAGGAAAGGAAATAATAGGGTGTTTCCATGGGAATCAGTCTCTCTCCTCTCTTCTGCCCTGGCCTGAGTCTGATGTATACAGCCACTTTCCAGGTTACTTACTGCCCCTGACAAAAACAAACAGCTTAGCCTGCCTTATGCAAGTCCACAAATCCATCAGTTTGGCTCCTTTCTTTGTCTTGAGGTTTTCCTAATCTCTGAGAAGTTGTTTCTCCTTCCTCTGTACTCTAGTTAAGAAAATGGTCATGAAACTGTACTCACATAGGAAGGATTGATCCAGTCTGTAATTTTGTTCATCCACGAAACTTTGGCTTCTTAATTCTCTGTATGTAAAGCAAAATGTTATAGCCTATTTGGCATATTTTATATGAAAATAGCTGTCTACTTTTCACATGCTAAGACTATTAAATATGTTGAATTAATATAAGCTCCTATGTAGGGATACGTTGGTCTCTCAGTGCGAACCATTGTACCCCAGGGAGAAACAGTGGCAGAAATAAGGAAAAGTTATACAAGAAGACAAGAGCTGGGTCAGGTGGTGGCTCATCTGCCTCTCTGATGAGACAAACCCTGAGTAACAGTATGAACATTTCTATAACTTTGTAAAGTTAGTAACACACAATACAAGGTTGCATAGTGACTGACAGCTGGCATTAGCTAGTCAGATGCTTACCTCAGGATTGAAGTAGCTTCACTGTTTTAGGCATTGAGGCCTAGTGCTGCTTTCAATTTCCCAGCTTGCATGGCTCCCAGCACTCCAAGTGAAAAATATGCAATTACACTACATATTATTTTTCAATACAGACTATTATATAAGTTACAAAAAGAATCAAAAAATAGTAAGAAATAAAACTAGAAAAACTCTTAATTACTATTTTGCACTAAATGATGCTTAGAAACATGAAAGAAAACCTCACAAATTGTAGAGTAATTAAATACTAACATAGAATAATCCCAGTTTTAAGATGAAACCAGAGACAGAACTGAGATGTATTAAGAATAAAGTTACTGCCCCCGTTCCGGGAACCCCCAGACCAGTCC
>NW_004524742.1:3014451-3026427 GCF_000260255.1 Octodon degus
TTGACTATTATATGTCTCGTTGTGTTTTTCATTGGATTGAGGTTTCTTGACATTCTGTATGCTTCGGTTACCTGACTGTCAGATTGTTTCCTCATATTTGGAAAGTTTTCTGCCATTACTTCTGCCCATATTTTTAATGTCATTTGTATTTACTCCTTCTTTCTCATTGATGCCTATGAGTCTAACATTGTTCATCTTTGCATCATCTTGCAGGTGATGGATTATTCTTTCCTGTATAGTCGTTATTTTTAAGAGATCCTTTTTTACCTTTTTACTAGCCGCACCAGCATCTTCAAGATCTGAAACTCTGTCTTCACTTTCACTTAAACGGTTTTGCAAGAATTCTGAGAATTCTCTTTTTTATCTCAGAAAAGAATTTCACTCTGAGTTCCTCTATATCTTTCTGCTGTTGCTTATTTACTATCGACGCTACTAATTCATGCATTTGAGCCGAGCTAGTGTCCTCCTCACTTGTTGTGAGTGGGTATTGGGTTTCCTCCATATGTTTTTGCATTTGATTGTTTACTGCAGATGTTATTAATTCAGCGATTTCTTTTTTTATTTCCAGTCTGAGTTCCTCTATACCTTTCTGCAGCTGTTTTTATTTCAGAAGCCGTTGATTCATTGCTTTCAGCTTTGTGATTCCCAATTTGTTCTGTGTTAGTGTCCTCTGCACTTGTTATAGGTGGTGTTGGGTTCTGAGGTTGCATTTTGTTCCTTCTCGTCATTTTGACCTTTGTTGTAGATCTTCGTTGTAGTTATAGCCTTAGCACGTACTCAAGTTCAGGTGCAGATCTTCAAAGTTTGGATTTATCCAGCTGTGCCTGGCTTGGGTCTGGCTGCTGTGCTCAGCTCCTTCCTGCTGCTATCTTGGGGTGAACTTGTTGTGCCCCTCTGGCAAGTTTTTCTGCTCCTGGACTAGCTGGGTGGTTCTGTCCTCTACACTCTCTGCAGGGATTGCAGCTTCAGGGTTACTGTATGCCAGGCCTTAGCTGAGCCTGGAGGGGACAAGGTGGAGTAGGGGTGAGAGGCAGCTCTCCCACACACTCACCGAGCCTGGGCTAGGACTGGTTCTGGGGGTTCCCGGAACACGGCAGAAATTCCTCCTAGGCGGAAGGGGTGGAGGAGGTGCTGCGGAGTGGTTGGGGGCATCCCAAGGGGGTGGAAGACGGTCTCACCCACGCTGCACCTGGGCTGGGACCAGTAATAGGTCCCACCGGCGCAAGGTAGTCGGAAGCTCTCCCACACACTCACCGGGCCTGGGCTAGGACTGGGTCTGGGGATTCCCAGAACGGGGCAGAAATTCCTACTCGGTGGATGGGGTGGGGGAGGTGCTTAGCAGTGGTGGGGGGCGTCCCAAGGGGGTGGAAGAGGGTCTCACCCACGCTGCGCCTGGGCTGCGACCAGTAACAGGTCTGGAAATATACTTTCTTAAAGTTTCTAGTACTAGGAGAAAATATCATACCATGTCTTTTATATAGATTGTTAATCAAATATACAGTATAAATCTTGAAACAAGAATGAAGATTAAGCAATATTCAGAAAATTAAATACTAATTAAAAATTAAATGGTTCAAAACAATTGAACTAAGAAAAAGTTTTCATGATGATAAAGATATACTGAGAATAAAACATAAGATAAATACTGCAATGACAAATAATTGACCAGTACTTCTAACTGTTTGGGGATAGGATATCGCACAAAGTTCTAGTGTGTTGTGGACATGGATAACTTACTGGTGTCCAGGTGTCACTTGTGGGACTGAGTTATTGCTATTTCCTTAATATCCACCTTGTTGACCCAGACAGAATCGTGACCCATAAGGTGCAGGAGAAGTTCATTTGTAGGATCGAATATCCCTGATGGGAATATCTTGCTGCTGTGTACAAAAGAATAAATGAAAGACTGCTTTTGTATACCTCTTATTCTCCTGTGTTTAATTGTTTGTCCTATTTGGTGGATTCTTTCCATTCTCATTCATGGAGTTGGTGTCATTTTGCTCCTTCTCTATAACAACTTTTAGTAGTCTGTGTAGGTTTGGCTTTGTCATCATGAAATTCTTAATTTGTTCTTTGTCATGGAAGTATTTCACTTCTCCATTATACTTGAAAGAGAGTTTTGCAGGGTATATCACTCTGGATTTCAGTTTGTTTTCTTGAAGACTTGAAGTACATTGCTCCATGCTCTTCTTGCCTTGATGGTTTGTGAAGAAAAACCTTTTATCCTGATGGGCTTTCCTTTAAATGTGATCTGTTTCTTTTCTTTAGCAGCTTTTAGTTACTGTTCCTGTGCTGAGTTTCTGGAATCTTGATTATTATATGTCTGGATGTGTTTTTAATAGGGTTGATGTTATTTGGAATTCTATGTGCTTTGGTTACCAGAATGTCAGATAGTTTCCCCATTTTTGAGGCGTTTTCTGCTATTACTTCCATCCATATTCTTTTTATATCATTTGTATTGACTCCTTCCTTCTCACTGATGCCTATTAGTTTCACGTTGTTCATCTTTGCATCATCTTGCAGGTATTGAATGATTTTTTTCCTGCATCCTAGTTTTGTTTTGTTTTTTTTTTTTTTTTCTAGTTGTTTTTAAGAGATCTTTTCTTACTTTTTCACTAGCTGCAATGGTGTTTTTAAGGTCTGAAAGTCTATTCTCACTTTCATTAATATGGTTTTGCCAGCTTGTGATTGAGATTTTAAATTCCTGTATATCACTTTGGATCGCTTCATGCATTTTATTTCTTTCCTATATTGTTTATTCAAGGATTCCATCATTTTTATATTTGCTCTATTTTTATAAGTATCTTCTTTAGAAACACTTAGTGCTTCTTTCAGTATAGTTATCGTTTCTTTTTTACTTCAGAAACTATTTCTGATCTGATTTCCTCTATACTTTTCTGTAGTTGTTTCTTTACTTCAGACGCTATTATTTCAGAGATTCCAGGCGTGTGATTTCCAGTTTCTTCTATGCTATTGTCTTCTGCATTTGTTTTTGTGTGGGCTCAGAGCCTGAGACTGCATTTTGTTCCTTCTGTGTCATTTTCTACAGCACGGTCTTCTGACCTTTGGTGTAGAGCTTAGATAGAGTTATTACCTTAGTACCAGATACGGATCTAGGAAGTTCAGACTCCTCCACGTGGGTGTGTGTGGCTTGGGTCTGGCTGCTGTGCACCACTTCTTCCTGCTGCAGCCTTTGGAGGTGAACCATTTCTGCCACTCTGGCAAGATGTTCTGCTTATGAATCAGTGGGGTGGTTGTTTCCTCTAGCCTCTTTGCAGGGAGTTCTGCTACAGGTTCTAAGCTGGGCCTGGGCTCTGGGTTGATTCACAGTCTGGTGGGCTCTGTGCAGTCTCACTCACACACAGGGCCTGCTCTCTGGGTCAAATGAGGATCCACCGGTCCCTGGGTCGTCTTAGTCACACACCGGGCTGGGCTGTGGATGGATTCAGGATCCTGCAGGCCCCAGAAGGTGTCACTCACATGCTGGGCCTGCGGTCTGGGTCATCTCACTCACACACTGGGCCTCCATTACAAGGTTTGGTTCTAAGGTTTTCTTAAGATAACACAGGGCCTTGGCGATGGCTAACAAAACCAATAAAGATGATTTTTTTTTCTTCAGTACTTAATCTATGTTTGAAATTAAAAGTAGTAAAATTTAGAGGAGCTAAAAAAGAAAAAAAAAAGATTCATAGAAATGGGCATTAGTTGAGCTATAGGGGACTCAGGTCAACAATTTCTGACATTGCCAGTGAAACGGAAGACCCAATACTATTATGGACTACTGAACTCTTTTAGAATATTTTGCTGAGTTTACACACCTATAATATTTAAATGATGGAACTTAACAAAAAGAGGGGATATAGATGAATGTCCATTTGGTATCTGTGTATTCAAAGTTGTTAGGATAGATATATAGTTACATTCTCTTAATGAGTAGAGGGATTCGTTCTAATGGTGTTTGTAAATAGGATATCAATTCCACATCTTGTACAGCAATTAACCACTAGGAAGAATGTATGCAATGTGTTAATTATTGAAACTGTCCTACCAATTTGGTTTGAAACTGTCTCATTGCTATTTGTTTCTCAATAAAATCATGGAAAAAAATAAAATAAAATAAAATGGGCATTAGATCCTCAACCCTAAAATCACTTTGTCCTTTATCCAAATTCCTTCACTTGGAATCTGTGTGTCTACACTGATCCATCAATAATAAAGGTAAAGATTATACATATTAATTCATTTATAGAAAAAAGATATGTAAAATTATTTCTATAATCACATTATTTTGTTTCACTAGAATATAGAGTGCAATATATTGTATTTGTTGAATTCCGGAAGACCTACATTTTCTTGTTCACCTTTTTTTCTTCATCATTTATCAAGGATTGGCTAATAAGGGGTCAATGAAGAGTTGTTAAAGAATTGAGGGACTCAGTAAATATTGTAGAAATATTTTATGTAAACTGGAAATATCACTGCATATGTACAGATTTAAATGAATAGTTTTTAAAATATTAGTCCAATAATTTATAAGAACAAATGTTAGGTTAATATTGCAGCTTACATTATTTTTACTAAGGACTGATGGGACCATTTCTGAAGGGTATGTTAGATACACAAATTTTAATTTAAAAAGTTATTTTTGGTCACAGATTATAAAAGTAATTCAGAGCTACAATGAAACACTTTGCATTAAAGAAAGCTACTAATGGATAAAGCATACTTCTCACCTAAGGAAGCCAGCTGTTAAGTCATACAATTGAGAGTACATTCTTGCCTTTCTGGAAAATTGAGTAGATGGATATCAGCACTAGCTGGCAGATATACGTGAAATCCATGTCATGTTATTGTGCCTGTGTGTTTATTGTAAAGCAAGTATTAATTTAATTTAGTATAATATGACAGAGTAGTCGCTTCCTGTTATTTGGTCCCAATCCCTCATTAAAACCATCACTTGTCTTTTTGACCTTCTGAATCTTACTTCTTGATGCCAGCAAGATGAAAATTTATCTACTTTACTTTTTTTTAGAAAACACTGTGTCATTTTTCCCCCCTCACATTTCTTCCTCTTTGGTTTTACAGCTCCGTTCCCATTACTCCAGATCCTTATGGGAGAAATAGAATTCTCTCACTGTGCTTTAAATCCCTTAAAGGCACACAGTTGAAATTTAATGGATTCAGAGTAGTAGCACAATTGTGAAAACCAAATAAATATATGTGTAACTATGTATCTAAAAGTAATGACTTAGGCAGTAGTCTAGCACTAGAGTAATAGAACATTAGAAATGTCACTCTTCTCCAGGCTGCAAGAACTTTGGGCTAGGAAAGCGTTCAAAATGAAGGTGAGAGAATCATAGTGGTACAGCCTCAGCCTCAACACAGAAACCAAAAGGTTCACATCCAGGACAACCAGTGACAGAGTGTCCCTGTACGATGCCAACCATGTACATACAGAAATTCGTTTTTTGTTTGTTTTGGGGTTTTTTTCCCCCCCTTTGGATATCAAAATCATTTGAATTGAAGGGCTTAAGTTTAATATAAATCATATGGGTTTTTTATTGTTTACTTGCTTGTTTGCATTTTTAATGTCAAGTTTTACTGATAACTTTACAAGCTCTCTCCACCTTTTTTGAAGTTGGCCCTTATTTAAGGCCTTCTACAGTTTTGGAATGTCATTAGTTTTACTAGACCTAGTTTCCTAAAAATAATAGTCTCAAGAATAATAGCCGTGTATGTGACTTCCTTTTGTTCACAGGCCTGCAGGAAGACCTTACATTTTTTTTCTCTGTGTCCCTGAGAAAATCTCTAAAAGCATATTTTTCCCATTCTACAGAAAAGTCAGAGGGCAGGGGCAGTACAATTTGGCTATATATATTTTCATTCACTACACAGTACCTTAACCTTCTTGTGAACCTAAAATTGGCACCATTCCTACAATTCATAGTAGCTTTTAAGCTTTGCCGATATAAAGTTCTAGTTCCTCATACCTATATAAGAGCTTCACATCATTAGAAAAACTTATGCTTTATGGTAATTTTTAAATGACATTAATCATTGTCTTTTAAACAGGTAGTTATTTTCATGTAACTTTCAGTATCTTGGAGTCAAAGATTTCTACAGGATGTTTGTAGGATAAAATAATATAGGTTAAAAGAGCATTTGCAGTCTAATTTTAAGTTTCCTGTTCCTCTATTTTCCGATTTTCAGCTTTCTAAGAAGTATGGAGTTCATGTATGTGGAGAAGGTGGAGAATATGAAACATTCACTTTGGATTGCCCTCTATTTAAGAAGAAAATAATTGTGTAAGAGATCATTTCAGCATTTTCTTTCCTTAAATTTGAGTGATAGAGACAGCTTCACATTAAGCTTGAGGCAACTTTTGTTGAGAGAAATAGAACATGTCCTCTAAGTTCACAAACACTCAATTTGTTTAATACCACTGAAGTTGTCTATATACTTAAATCAATACCTGACAAGACGAGGCCTTCATAGAAGGCTATAAACTTTTTAGACATTGCACTTTCGTTTACTTGCTGATTATGGCCTGCAGTAAAACTGGTACCTACACTCTGACACTTTTATCCTTTCATGAAGTGTGAATTGCCTGTATTATTTATCTTTCATTACAACTACATTTGATAAACTGCCACATCAGTAGCCTGTGGGTTCCATTAACTCTATCTTCTTTTTTCTTTTTCCTGCCCTTAACAAGTTAGAGAGTAATACTAAACATTTGAGTTATTTGGGGTTATTTTTACATACACACTGTTTTTAAATAGATTCAATTTGTGATGAGTAGTGTGATTTTGCTATAAATTTTTAAAATTAGTATAGTGAAAAACAGGAACTGTCTTCAATTTGTTACATTATTACCCATGCTTTAATTTATGTCACTCATCTTATATTCTAAGAGCATTTTATGTGCTTTTTCTAAGCTCTTATGCCTCCTGGAAAGACTGTCAGAATTACTCTTGCTGAGTGGAAAGTTCCAATATTTTCAACATCAAGGCTTGAATTTGAAATAAGAAAGGGAATTGTATAAGAAAATAAAACTACTCAAGGTGGATAGTCAAAAAATGCTTATTTAGTAAACATGATGAGCCATTTTTGTTATCTTGTATAATGTTCATGCACTCTTCTTTCATGTTCTTCTAACTTGTTTCCATTAATTTTCAACATAATTTAATTGGCAAGTTTTTATTTAGTTCCTATTGTGTCCAGAGCATGCTACTGGTGCACTGTTGATGTTCTAAGAGAGTTTCTGCCTTTTTTCATTATTAATTTTAATGAGAAAGAAATAGCAATGAGACAGTTTCAAAACAGGTTAGTAGGACAGTTACAATAATTAATACATTGCATATTTTTGTCTTCATAGTAGTTATTCAGGGTACAAGATGCAGGTATGATATCTTGTCTAAAACAATATTAGTACAAGTCTTCTCAATGAACTAAAAGAAAGTAGGTATATCTATCCTACTTTATATACCCATATATTTTTTTTTCACTGCAAAATGATCCTTCATTTGTATCCACCTTTTTGTTTTGTTTTGTCAGACATAGGTGTTACCTTTATAAAATTGGGGAAAAAATGTATCAGAGGGCATTTATGATACAAGGTGGTAAAAGTTAAGAATCATAGACTTGTAGATGACAGATACTTCTTCTGGTCATAGTAATAATGAAATAATTCATAACTGAAATATGCTTGAAGTATTACATGAAATTATATTTGATTATTCAAGAAAAACATTTGCATGGTAGCATAAACAGAAAGGTTGGGATATGTACATTGATTAATATGGGACTAAACAAATTAGAGAAAATACAGTCTGAGGAAGAAATGCCAAAAAATAATACTTTACCTATTTACTTAGCAATTTTTCCCCCTCTTGGAACCGAAGATTGAACTCAGGCCCTTGAGCTTGCCAGATAAACACTTATTCCACTGAGTGATCTCCCCAGCCCCTACTTAACAAATTGAGGTCCTATAGCTCTCAAAGATCTTAATGGACAGCTATTAACTATTGCATGTATTAATTTATACTTCATAGCTAGAAGATCTGTTTATAATAGTACTTTGACCTAGAAAAGTGACCTTTATCAGCCTCTTCATTTTGTAGAAATAGGAACTTCAACCTGACAAAGATAATGATCTGAGGAAATTAGTCATGCTGTTGACAGTGTCATCTGTAGAGAATTAAAAACCTGTAGTGTCAAAGTAAGTTGTTTGTCATACCCAAATGGTCATCTATTGAAGTATGATATATAGGGGGATCTCTGTAAAGTGCTATCCTGCTCTTCAGGAATCTTCCCTCTTTAAAAACCAAAAAGATGGACAAATCTTTTTGTCCACAGAAAGATGGACAAATCAACAACATATAAAAGGTGGCACCCCACAAATATGCCACTTCAGATATTATTTATCAGCTAATCTGCAATCTGCTTCTGATGCGTAAAGTTATTTTTTCTTCTTGCTTCATAGGTTTTACTGTTTTTCAGCTTCAAAACTTTTTCGTTTTTAAATAATTTTATTGAGAAAGAAGCAATGACATAGTTTCAAAACAGATTGGTAGTACAGTTACAATAATTAATACATTACATATTATTGTCTTTCTAGTAGTTATTCCGAGTACAAGATGAAGACATGATATCTTGTCTAAACACTATTCAAAACTTTCTTCTCATTGAACTAAGAGAAAATACCTCTATATATATGCTATTTTGTATATACAGATATATATTTTTTCCCACTGCAAAATGGTCCTTCATTTATATCCCATTTGTTGTTTACTTTTGTCAGAGATGGTATTCCATTGCCATTCATATATGGTAGGTGCATGAATTCAACAGAGTAATCCAAAATAGTCCAGTAGTCTACAATAGTAATGAGTTATCCATAGAATGTTGTATATGGTTAGAGTTCTAAATTTCTCTGTAGGGGCCAGGGAAATAGCTCAATAGGAAAAACGCTTACCTGGCAAGCGCAAGGGCCTGAGTTCAATCCCCAATTCTGCCAAAAAAAAAATTAAAAAATAAATAAATAAATAAATTTCTGTCTAAAACTTTCTTAATTGATTCCTTCTAATTACCTTCCCATGGGCCAGGGAGATAGCTCAATACAATAAGTGCTTGTTGCTGTGTTCTCCGGATACCCATGTCCAACACTAGTCCAGGTCCGGACGCCACCACCACTACTGCGCACCCCCCCCCCAGCCCACATCACCAAGTGAGAACTGCTGTGTTCTCGGGACCCCAGATAAAGCCCTAGCCCAGGCCTAGTGAGTGTGTGGGAGAGCTTCCAGCTACCCTATGCTGGCAGGACCTGTCTGGTTCAAACCCAGGCACAGTGTGGGTGAGACACTCTTTCAACCCCTTGGGACACCCCACACACACCATTCCGCAGTCCCTCCCACTCCCGCCCAGTGAGTGAGAACTTCGGCCACATTCTTGGGACCCCCAGATTCAGACCTAGCCCAGACCAGGTGAGTGTGTGTGAGAGCTTCCCCCCCGCCACCTTGTCCCCTCCAGACTCAGCTCAGGCATGGCATACAGGTCTGGGGTGAAACTGTGCAGCTATAGTCTCTGCAGAGAGAGAGGGGACAGAACAACCTAGATAGTCCAGGAGCAGAACATCTTGACAGAGGAGCACAACAGGTTCACTTGCAAGGGCAGCAGCAGGAAAGAGCTGAGCACAGCAACCAGATCCAAGGCAGGCACAGCTGGATGAATTCAAACTTTGTAGATCTGCACCTGAATTTCAGTATGCGCTAATCTTATAACTGCACTAACGCTCTACAACAAAGGTCAGAAAAGAGTGCTATACAAAATGACAAGGAGAAGTAGCAAAATACAGTCTCAGACCCCTAGCCCACCCATAACAAGTGCAGAGGACACTAACACAGAACAAATTGTGAGTCACACAGCTGGAATAAATGAATCAAGAGCTTCTGAAATGAAGAAACAACTGCAGAAAGGTATAGAGGAACTCAGATTGGAAAATGAAAAAAAAAAAATCCCTGAATTAATAGCATATGCAGTAAAGAATCAAAGGCAGAAACATATGGAGGAAAGCCAGTGCCCACCCAGAACAAGTGAGAGGACAATAGTTCAACTGAAATGTATGAATTGTTAGCATTGAAAGTAAATACACAACAGCAGAAAGTAATAGAAGAACTCAGAGAGGAATTCTTTTCTGATATAAAAAAGAATTTTCTGAACTCATAGCAGATGAAGTAAAAAAATCAAATACAGAAACATAGGGAGGAAACCCAATCTGAAAAAAACTGCAGTAAAAGAATAACTGCTTCTAAAGAAGACATTGATAAACAATATAGAGAAGATTAGAAAAATGATGGATTCCTTGAATGAGCAATACAGGAAAGAAATAGATCACATGAAGCAGAGTCAAAGAGATATAGAGGAACTTAAAATGTCAATCATAAGCTTGCAAAACAGTTTGAGTAAAAGTGAAGACAGAGTTTTAGATCTTGAAGTTTCTGGTGCAGCTAGTGAAAAGGTAAGAACGGATCTCTTAAAAACAACTAGGAAGCAGGAAAAAATATTTCATCACTTGCAGGACAATGCAAAAAGGAACAATGTGAGACTCATAGGTAACAATGAGAAAGAAGGAGTCAATGCAAATGACATTAAAAATAATATGGGCAGAGGTAATAGCAGAAAACTTCCCAAATATGAGAAAACAATCTGACATTCAGGTAAATGAAGATTGCAGAATGCCAAGTAACCTCAGCCCAATTAAAAACAAACCGAGACATCTAATAGTCAAGATCCCAGAAATCCAGCACAAGAATAATACACTAAAAGCTGCTAGAGAAAAGAAGCATATCACATGCAGAAGAAAACCCATCAGAACTACGAACGACTTCGCTTCACAAACCATGAAAGCAAGAGAATGGAGCAGAGTACTTCAAGTCCTTTATGACAGCAAATTACAGCCGAGACTACTATACCTTGCAAAACTCTCTTTCAAGTTTGATGGAGAAGTGAAATACTCCCATGACAAAAACAACTAAAGAATTTCATAATGACAAAGACAACCCTACAGAGGCTACTGAAAGAGGGACCAAAATGATCCGAACACCACGAATGAGAACAGAAGAAAACCACTAAATACAACAAACAATTAAACACAGGACAAAAAGGAGTGAACAACATCAGGTAAATAACATGTTAATCATAAAGTCAATATATCTCAATTATGACCAACAATGTAAATAGACTCAATTAACCAATTAAGAGAAAGAGCCTGGCACGGTGGATTAGCAAACAAAAACCAATAATATGCTGTATACAAGAAACACATTTGACTCATAAAGACATTCATAGGCTGAAAGTCAAAGGAAGGAAAACAATACTACATGCCCCATCACCTCAGAAAAAAGCAGGGGTGGCAATCTTATTCTCACACAGTTTTAACTTCAAACCAAGAATGATGAAGAGAAGGATAATATATTCTGGTTAGGTGAAAAATACAAGAGGAAGAAGTAACACTCATAAACATGTATGCACCAAACATGGGAGCACCCAACTATATAAAGAAAATCTTAATATATGAAAAATCTAATATCCAATAGGACAATCTTCACAGGAGACCTTAACACCCCCTTATCCCCAAAAGATAGATCAACCAGACAAAAAATTAGCAAAGAAGTAGCAGAACTGAACCAGAGCTTGAAGCAAAAGTACTTGGTGGACATATAAAGAGTGTTCCACCCAAACACAACTGAATACACATTTTTGTCAGCTGCACATGCGTCATTTTCTAAAATAGACCACATACAGGTCCATAGGTCATGCTTAAGTATATTCAAGAAAACAGAAATTATCTCATGCATATTATCTGACCACAGTGCAATGAACAACACCCTCCTCAGCAACCAGTGGGTCACAGATAAAATTAAACAAGAAATTCAACAATGTCTACAATTCAATGAAAATTCAAGCACAACTTAG
>NW_004524742.1:3027745-3052681 GCF_000260255.1 Octodon degus
TAGCATTCCTCTACGCAGACCACAAACACACTGAGAGGGAAATTATACAAACAATACAATTTACAATAGCATCGAGGAAAAATGAAATATCTTGGAATTAATCTAACTAAAGTCAAAGATCTTTTCAAGGAAAATTACAGTACTCTGAAAAAATAACGTACAGGATTTCAGAAAATGGAAAAGTATCCCATGCTCCTGGTTAGGAAGGACCAACATTGTGAAGATGGCCATACTCCTAAAATTGTTGTACAGATTTAATGCAATCTTTATCAGAGTACCACCGACATACCTCACAGAGCTTGAGAAATCATTCCTAAAGTTTATCTGGAACCAGAAAAGACCTAGAATAGCAAAGGCAATCCTGGGCAATAAAGACAAGGCAGAAGGCATTACAATTCCTGACTTGAAATTGTACTACAAGGCTACTGTGATAAAAATCAGCATGGTACTGGCAACAAAATAGACCTAAGAACAAGTGAAATAGATTAGAAGACACTGAAGCCTCTACAAGCAGACTTAGCTACCTTATCTTTGACAAAGGGACCAAACATAATCACTGGAAGAAAGATAGCCTCTTTTAACAAATGGTTCTGCAAAAACTGGCTCACTACACTCCAAAAACTGAAACTTGACCCAGGTCTATCACCATGCACTAAGATAAAGTTAAAATGGCTAAAGATCTAAATATTAAAACAGAAACACTAAGTTTCCTGGAAGAGAATGTAGGAGGAACTATTGAAGACACAGGAGTAGGCAAAGAGTTCATAAACAAAAATCAAATCTCACGGGAAACACTTGAAAGAATAACTGGGACCTCCTCTTATTGAGAAGTTTTTGCATGTGAAAAGAAATTACCAACAAAGTGAAAAGACAACCCACAAATATGGAAAAAATCTTGACAAATAAGTACTCAGCCAAAGGTCTGCTCTCTAGAATTTATAAAGAAGTGAAAACCAGGGTCAGGGAGATGGCTCAGTAGAATAAGCGCTTGCCTGTCAAGCCCAAGAGCCTGAGTTCAATCCCCGGTTCCAAAAAAAAAAAAAAAGAAGAAGAAGAAGAAGTGAAAAACACTAGGGCACCAAAATTTAAAGACCCAGTCCAGAAATGGGCATCCGAGATGGACACACACTTTTCAGAGGATGAAGTTAAAGGAACGAATAAATAATGAAAAAAATGCTCCTCATCACTAGCCATCCGCAAAATACAAATTAAAACAACATTGAGATATCTCACCCCAGAAAGAATGGCTATCATAAAGAAATCAACCAACAACAAATGTTGGAGAGGCTGTGGGGTAAAAGGAGCACTTGTCCACTGCTGGTGGGAATGTAGACTGGTGCATCCATTATTGAAATTAGTGTGGAGACCCCTTAGAAAACTAGTACTGGAAATCCCATTTAAACCAGCTATTTTTCTCCTGGGAGTTTTCTTGGAGGATCTCAGAACATTATATCATAGTGATACATGTGTGCCTATGTTTATAGCAGCACAATTTGTGATGTCCAAATCTTGGAAACAGTGAAGATTCCCTCACCTTGAGGAATGGATGAAAACGATGTGGTATTTTTATACAGTGGAGTATTACTCAGCTATAGAGAATGATAAAATCGAAGTATATTTTATATTTAAGTGGATGCCACTTGAAGATATACTCATAAATGAAATAAACCAGACACACGTGTAAATATTGTTTTGTTTCCTAGTATAAGAACTCAAAAGAAGAAATACAAATAGAAAGGTATAATACAATTAAAAGGAAAGCAAGAACTTGGGAACTAGACTTTGAAGAGATATCAAGGAGAAAGGCTAGGAAACATGACAGAGGTAACTCATACAGTTGTATGTACAAGATGGGTAAGGCAGTGATCCTGAGAATCTTCAGAAGATTTTCAAATCTAGCAGTTAATTGGAAAGATTCTTGCCCTGACTAACTATATATACTGACACTTGTGAACTAAGCAACTGCACTGAAGATGGCAATTTGTAATAGTACGTTCATGCTTAGAGTGCCTGTCATTCTGGTCTTCTGAATACGTGCTGCTTGTCATGACATGCCTGTTGCTACCATGCTGTCTGTCGGGTAGATGATTGTTTAAAAAGGAAGGGGGTCGTGAATGAAGGCAGGACATAGGTAAAGGAGTGTTGTAGGACTGTCCTGAATAATGTTTTATATGGTTAGATTTCTGAACTTATGTGTAAACATATATAATTCTTTATTCGTATTCTTTAAATATATTTTAATTTTTAAATCTATTGTCATATTTTGTAGGGACTTAAATTTTATCATATCAATACTTTATGAAAAATACCTGTTCTTTATAATGCCTAAGATGTTTGATTTTCAGATAGTGAGGTTAAGCTCCATAGCTTAGGTAATATGGTAATAAAAATAAGCTTTTCTTCTGGAGGGTTAACAACCTAAGTTTGCAAACCAAAAATTAGACAAAAAGGAGGGCTGCAAGGATATCCAACATTTTGGCCCTAGCCTGCCAAGGTCAATTAAGACTCAGAACATTTGATAACTTGTCACGTCACATAACTCATATTGTCCCAAATTTTCTGATTAAGGAGATTATGGGTTTTGAAACATTTATTTTTTAATTAATTAGTATTTAAATTTCTGAATATTGCTTAATCTTAATTTTTGTTCTAAGATTTATACTATATCTTTGACTTACAATTTATTTAAAAGACATTGTATGATATCATCTCCTAGTATTAGAAACTTTAAAAAGTATATTTCCAACTTAAAAAAAAAAAAAAAGATTATGGGGCCAAAGAGGAAAGTGACTTATGATGTAGACTGTGCCTAAGGAGAGTCAGATGGAGAGAAAACATTCTCTCAGGCTTTCACAGAGAGCACATTGGCCAAGCAATGACCATGACTCATCCACATGGCTGACACTGATAATCTACAATCTGAGGTACAAGGTCTCAGGATAAATCCTGAGGGGATTTGACTGACCTTATCAGATCCAAAAGCTACAATTCTTGTGACATAGGTCTTGCTTTATCTTGGTCTTAACCATCCAGCAGAAAAGTATGAAAACGAAGTACAAGAAATAAAACCATGGTGTTATGTTGAGCTGTAGGGGACTCACGTCAACAACTTCTGACATTGCCAGTCAAGTGGAAGACCCAATACTATTATGGACTACTGGACTCTTTTAGAATATTTTGCTGAGTTCTCACACCTATAATATTCAAATAACGGAACTTAACAAAAAAAGGGGATACAGATGAATGTCCATTTTGTATCTGTGTATTCAAAATGGTTAGGATAGATTTATAGTTACATTCTCTTAATGAATAGAGGGATTTGTTCTAATAGTGTTTGTAAATAAGATATCATGTCTGCATCTTGTACAACAAATAACCACTAGGGAGGCAGTATGCAATGTATTAATTATTGAAACAGTCCTATGAATTTGATTTGAAACTGTCTCATTGTTATTTATTTCTCAATAAAATTATGGAAAAAGAAAAAAAAAAGAATAAGTGCTTGCCTGGCAAGTGCCAGGTCCTGAGTTCAATCCCCAGTACTGCAAATAAATAAATAAATAAATAAATAAATAAATTACCTTCCCATTTTTCCTCCTTACATCACTAAGTATTTCCATTTCTTTTTTATGTTTATTAGTATATATTTGCAGTACGTAACGATTACATTCTTTGTGTGGAGTTGGCACATGTACATGACTCATCTCAATTGATTTTTTCGTCTCCTCCTCTCTCTGTCCGTCCCTCCACCCATGTCTTGATCTTCTTCCTCTTTGAGAATGATCTACGTTCCTACTTCTATTGTCTATCTTTTATTTGGTTCTTTATTTATAATTTATGTTTCTTGTGTAAGAGAAACCGTGGTCATATTTAAGCTTGTGTTCTAACTTATTTAACATTGTGGTCTCAGCATGAATCCATTTTTTTTACAGATTCCTCAAATTTATTTTATATATGTAAATACCACATTTTCTTTTTCGTTCATCCATAGATGAACATATAAGCAGCTTCCAGACTTAGTTCCTTTTGGCTGTCATCACCTCCAGTGGTTGTTCTTATGCTTAAGCTCTCAATAAAAATATCTGTTAAAATATTATTAAATTACTTTGTCATTTTTTTTATTTTGTTTATGTATTTTATTACATTTTTATTCCTCTATTTGGTTATAAGTAGAAATTATAGACACTTCATGCTACACGAGCCCTGCCCTCAGGGTGGGCTGAGCTGGCCAGAGTCCAGGCATAGTGGTACATGCCTATAATCCTTGTGCTGAGCAGGCTGAGAGCAGGAGATTCACCACGAGTCAGAGCTGTGTACAACCAAATACATAGAAGGAAGAAAGGAAGGAATTTGTCTGAATGGATAGAGCAAGTCATGAGGTGAAGATTCAAAAAAGACTCAGTATAGAGCACTGGAAAGTGGTATTTTGCTTTGAGAATGAAGCAAATACCTTATTTGCTTTCCCACATAAGTGTCTGTATTCCTTGAGAATTTGTTTGAACTTAGAAACTTTTTTATTTAAAAAAAAGAAACTTTTTATTCAATTTTTAGACATATTACCCCTTTTTTATTATTCTAGGGATATTATATTGATATATATGTGAACATAAACATTTATGTATGAATTATGCTGAAAAAATATATTCATATGAAGATAGGTAACTGAAAAATCAGCTTGAATTTCTGATTGTTTCAATAGTTAATGTATAAATGTGAGGATATTTAACATATACTTAACTAAACTTGGCTACACATTTACTTATTTACAAATGTCTAATGGCTACCATATATTTTACTCCATTAAAACAGATGTTGCGGTGGAGTAGGACAGCAGCAGGCAAATAATGATGAATAAAATTGTATACTTGATGTGTTATAAGAGAGCTATCCTTGTGGTACTAAAGCATGCAAAGAAGATGAGAACTGTGTGGATGTAAGAACAAGCTTCATAGAAATAGGTTTTGACGTGTCTGTAAGATTAGGTGTGAATCCACAGAGAATACCTGTATTTGTCTTAGTGAAGATAGAAATCAGAGTTTTGAGCAGAAAAAGTAAAGTGTCTCAATCTCAATAGACCACAGTTGTTTTCTTAGAGAAGAACAAACACCATATCTCAAAAGATAATTCCAGATGTTTCTTTTGGATAGCCGGTATGGGAAAATATCACATCTCCAGGAGTCTCCCATTATAATAAGAGTATTAGACAGGCTCAGTTGCCCTATTCAAGTTGTAAGTAGGGATAAATCTGATGCAGCATTGAAAGGAAATTTTGGCAAGCCTTGGTATAAAGAAGCTTCATTTGTGTGGCAAATCATAACAGTACTGGTTACTCATATTAAAGGAGAAATGAGAAGAGGATAACAAAGCAATAATTGAAAATATTTTTAGTGTGACACAATTAGACTTAATTGATTTTCTGGTTTAATCTCAGGATATTCTGACAGGTCCTGCAATTAGTACTTCATTTTGATGTCAAAACCAGCTTCTTGTATTAAGTATCATTTAAGTCCATGGTAGTTTTCTAAGGCTGGAGTCAGAAACAGAAAGACTGAAATTAATGGGAGAGTGACATCTATAAAACAGAGAAGTGACATTCTTGGAAATAGTTTTAGGTGATAATTTGGAAAAAGGAAGAATAATAATTGCATTATTCTGTTTGGAACTGAAAACTTTTATTTCCATAGCTAGTCTCAGTTAACTCTTGCTTTTTTTGAGTGAATGATGTCAGTTAGAAGTTATAGATTTAATAGAACCATAAAACTCACATTTTCTTCATGGAGTTCTTACTCTGTCTAGCTAATACTCTTGGTTCTGAATGTAGTAATTGCATCAATTAAAAGTAAGTTCTGTACTGTCATTTTCCTATATTTAGGAAGATGAGAGAAGGGAGACTCTGAAACCTTTCTACTGAGATAGATTGATTCAGGTTAATTAGGGTGTTGATGTACTCAATTTTCAAGGTTATCAAAACCTCGCTGCCTGCATTAGGCAGCACTTAAGCCCACAGTTGTTTCCCAAAGGTCAGAAACAGAAACTGAAAGTAATCTAAAAGTGACATCATAAAAAAAAAAATGAGGTTTGAATCTTATTACATAGCCAAGATTTGGCCAGAGCATACAACTATGAAGAAAGAGAGAAATAACAAATGGGAAGGGGTAACCAAGTAGATTCCAAGTTGTAGGGGCAAACAAGAGGTCTCCCTCAGTACTTTATCTTTCTTTTTCCCCTTATATCTGGAAGTGTCTGTTTCTTGAAGTCACCTGTGAAGATAAGTTGTATCTTCTCATCAGGGTTGTAACTTGTTAATAATTCTGTTTTATAAGTTAATTGTCTTTTAATGTCAAAGAAATCCTTTTTAATACTACTTTTCTAAACATTAACAAGATGCATATTTGATACTAAATGAATGGAAATTGTTTTTTATTTTAATCATAAACGTGCTTCTTTAATTTTATTTAAGTGTATTGGTACAATTTAGGTATAATGAATTCGTTATATGGAATTTGTATTAGTACATGATATATCTTGATTCCTCTTTTTTATTCTGTTCTCATTACCTCCTTTCAAACCCTGTTCCTACCCATTCACAAAGCTATTTTTTACCCCCTTTTCTGATTTTTTTCTTTCCATTCTTGTCACTCTCTCATCCCTATTTCCCTTTTCCTTCTCAACAGTGTCTTCCTATTTCATAGTATATATTGTATATTTTTGGTTCTTACTTGTAACTTCAGTTTCTCACACCATAGAGACAATGTGATTTCTATACATGTGTCCAATTTATTTTACTTATGATTAAAACACTATTAATCTTAAATCTTTCAAATGGGAAATAAACATTTTGATGATAAAAATTTAGTACTTTGGAATTAAGAGTTTGAGGTGTCTTCTTTTGCCACTAAGTGATTTTGTACCACAGAAGTTAATGCAAGAATATTTTCACCTTAGTGGCAGAGTCAAAGTTAAGAATTTGTATCCCTGCACTGTAATGCAGAATGCTAACAATATTATCATAAGCAGTAGATTTCCAGAGGCATTTAAATAAAATGAATTTCAGCTTTTGTGTTTCAGTTTTTAAATTTCTGTTTGAAATTCAAAACATTATTGGTCTTAATTAACAACAATAAACATATTTGGTTATTAGGACTTCAGTCATAATCTTACTGTTCATATGAGCTTTACGGGGAATCTTTGATAAAAAGTTGTGTTATTTTACATTTATCAATATAATGCCAGCAAAAAGTTTATACCATTTTACCTAAATGTGACAATTACCAAGTCAGTCACTTTTAATAGCAGTGGTATTGCGTGCAAAGAATTCAGCTAGAGCTTAAAACCATCACTAGTACTGCTTTTGTGAGTATAATTGAGATTATTCTGTGAAATACTAAATGAATTACCTCTTTTTTTCCATAATTTTATTGAGAGACAAAGCAATGAGACAGTTTCAAATCAAATTGTTAGGACAGTTTCAATAATTAACACATTACATACTGCCTTCCTAGTGGTTATTTGTGTACAAGATGCAGACATGATATGCTATTTATAAGCACTATTACAACAAATCCCTCTATTCATTAAGAGAATGTAACTATATATCTATCCTAACCATTTTGAATACACAGCTACAAAATGGACATTCATCTGTATCCCCTTTTCTGTTTAGTTCCATCATTTGAATATGATAGGTGTGTGAGCTCAGCAAATATTCTAAAAGGGTCCAGTAGTCCATAATAGTATTGGGTCTCCTTCTTGACTGGTGGTGTCAGAAACTGTTGGCTTGAGTCCCCTAAAACTCAACATAACACCATGGCTTTACTTCTTATACTTCGTTTTTATACTTTTTTGCTGAATGGCTAAGACCAAGATAAAGTAAGACCTATGCAACAAGAATTGTAGCTTTTCGATCTGATAAGGTGAAGCAAATGCCCTCAAGATTTATCCTAAGATTCTGTACCTCAGATTGGAGATCCTTTGTCAGTGTCAGCCATGTGAATGAGTCACAGCCATTGCTTGGCCAATGTGCTCTCTGTGAAAGGCTGAAAGAATGTTTTCTCTCTATGTGACTATCCTTAGGCACATTCTACATCATTGATCACTTTCCTCTTTGGCCCCATAATCTCCTTGATCAGAAAATTTGGGACACTATGAGTTACATGACGTTACACTACAAGTTCTCATATGTCCTGAGTCTTAATTGACCTTGGAAGGCTAGGGCCAAAATGTTGGCTTTCCTTGCCGCCCTCCTTTTTCTCTAATTTTGGTCTGCAAACTTAGGTTGTTAACCCTCCAGAAGACAAGCTTATTGTTATTATGGTACAACCTAGGCTGTTGAGCTTAACCTCACTATCTGTCTGGATATCAAACATCTTAGGCATAACATGGAACAGGTATTTTTCATCAAGTATTGACATGTTGAACTTTAAAGTCCCTACAGAGGGGCTAGGGAGATGGCTCAGTAGAATAAAAAAGCTTTCCTGGCAAGCACAAGGTCCTGAGTTCAATCCCCGGTTCTGCCAAAAATAAATAAAAAACAAGTCCCTACAGAATATGATGAAAAAACATTTTAAAAATTAAAATATATTTTAAAAATAGGCATAAAGTATTACATAATTCTTATGTTTACACATAAGTCCTGAAATCTAACCATATACAACCTTGAAGCAGGACTGTCCCGCAATATTCCTTTTCCTGTCTCCTGCCTTCATTCACCACCCACATCTACCCAAGAGACAGCATGGCAGCAACTGGCATGTCATAACAAGCAGCCTGTATTCAGAAGGCCAGAATGAAAGGCACTCCAAGCATGAGCCTACTATTATAAATTGCCATGTTCAGTGCAGTTGCATAGTTAACAGGTGTCTGTATATATAGTTAGTCAGGGTGAGAGTCATTCCAATTAACTTCTAGATTCAGAAATCTTCTGAAGATTCTCAGGATCATTGTCTTACCCATCTTCTATATCTAACTGTATGGCTTGCTGCTGTCATGTTCAAATCACACGGGAAACACTTGAAAGAATTAACAACTGGGACCTGCTCTTATTGAGAAGCTTTCGCACGTTAAAAGAAATCACCAACAAAGTGAAAAGACAACCCACAAATTTGGAAAATATCATGCCTACTCTCTAGAATCTATAAAGAACTAAAAAACACTAGGGCCTCAAAATTTAAAGACCCAGTCCAGAAATGGGCATCCGAGATGGATATACACCTCTCAGAGGATGAGATTAAAAAAGCGAATAAATATATGAAAAAATGCTCCACATCACTAGCCATCCGTGAAATGCAAATTAAAACAACATTGAGATATCATCTCACCCCAGAAAGAATGGCTATCATAAAGAAAACAACCAACAACAAATGTTGGAGAGGCTGTGAGGAAAAAGGAATCCTTCTCCACTGCTGGTGGGAATGTAGACTGGTGTAACCGTTATGGAAATCAGTATGGAGACTCCTTAGAAAAGTTGGTCTGGAAATCCCCTTTAAACCAGCTATTCCTCTACTGGGAATTTTCCCAGAGGATCTGAAAACATCATATCATAGGGATATATGTGTGCCTATGTTTATAGCAGCACAATTTGTGATAACCAAATCTTGGAAGCAACCAAGATGCCCATCACCTGAGGAATGGATGCAAAACATGTGGTATTTTATACAGTGGAGTATTACTCAGCTATAAAAATTAGCCTTTATATTGAAGTGGATGCCACTTGAATATATACTCATAAGTGAAATAAACCGGACACACATGTGTAAATATCGTTTAGTTTCCCTACTATAAGAACTCAAAAAAAGAAATACAAATAGAAAGGTATAATACAATTAAAAGGAAAGCAAGAACTTGAGGACTAGACAATGAAAAGAGCAATGAATTACCTATTGAAAATGAAAAAAATAATGAAGATAAAGTACTAATGTTTAATATTTTGCCCATGCCAAGCGGATATATGAACGTCATATTGAACAAGTTTGTCTGAAAAATGTTTAGAGAGCTTTGAATGTGAAAGTTGTATTATGTGTCCTTATAAAGATAAAGAACATCATTATTTTAATATTCTTAAAAGTAGTATTCTTGGTACTTATGCTCAATTAAATATTGCATTAGTAAAAATATTTGTTTTTAGCTAGATAATTTATACCCATGGAAATGAGCATAAAGTGAAGGTTTTTGTTATCTCCTGTCAATAGCCACAATTTAATAGTAAATAAATACGGTATAAATTGTTTCTGTTCCAGAGATTCCTCGGAAATAGTCATACATTCAGCTGATGCATTTGCGCCAGTGGCTTATCTGCGCTTTTTAGAATTGCACTTGGAAGACAAGGCAAGTAAATCTAAGGTTCACTTTGATTTTATACAAAACAGATACATGTTTTGGTCCTATATGTAAACCCACATAACAGTAGAAGTAGTAGTTGACTTTATCTCTAGTGATTGTTTTTCAACTTCTCAGTCAATAAGAAGGGATTTTATAAGCGCTGTAGTTTTGAGGGCTCCTTATGGTACAAAAGACATTATATTTCTAAAGAGCTTGCTGATCTGTTGGAAGAGAGTAATAAATAATAAACATTGAGATGAACAGCAACCCTATAAAAACCAAATGTTAAAAAATTAAATCGGTGATAACATACCAATAATTAGGTTATTGTATATAGGGTTAGGGGAAAGATTTGATGGTGTAGTTGGTAATCTTTATACAAAGCTTAAGAGGGAAGCAAATAGAAATAAAAGCTTTTTTAATAATATCCAAGGTAAACTGAGGCACAAAAAGAAAATGAAGCAAAAAATGCCGTAAGGAGTTTTATATTAAATAAATTGGTCAAGATACAACAAAAATGTCAGTTATACTTGTATGTTAGTGTTGTTAGTCTTGTATGTTAGTTGTCTCTCCCTAAGTCTTGAGACACATGTACAACTACAATTTATGTGGTAAAGAATGTGAAGAAGGACTGATGAAAATTTGGCAAAAGTAGGAAACGAATCTGAAAATATCCAAATGAGAAATTGCATAATAGAGTTGTTGTTGGTGATAGTTTTTTTAATGATGCCATTTCCCCAGAAAAACAATTATGAATAGGATTAGAAATGGCTCAGTGAATTCAACTAGAAGATAGTTTTTGGGGGCTTTGATTTAAAAAGATGATAACCATCAAGAGAATTAAGTTATACTATCTAAACATCTTTCAAACTCATGGAAACGAACCACTTCTGTTTCCCTTCTACTTTTCTGCCATATAACACATTGCAAAACCACAATCTATATTTATTTTTTTCCATAATATTATTGAGAAATAAATAGCAATGAGACAGCTTCAAATCAAATTGTTAGGACAGTTTCAATAATTAACACATTGCATACTGCCTCCCTAGTGGTTATTTGCTGTACAAGATGCAGACATGATATCCTATTTACAAACACTATTAGAACAAATCCCTCTATTCATTAAGAGAATATAACTACATATCTATCCTAACCATTATGCATACACAGATACAAAATGGACATTCATCTGTATCCTCTTTTTTGTTTAGTCTGTCATTTGAATATTATAGGTGTATTAACTTAGCAAAATATTCTAAAAGAGTCCAGTAGTCCATAATAATATTGGGTCTTCCACTTGACTGGCAATGTCAGAAATTATTGACCTGAGTACTCTACAGCTCCACATAACAGCATGGCTTTACTTCTTGTACTTCTTTTTTACACTTTTCTGCTGGATGGTTAAGATCAAGATAAAGCAAGACCTATGCAACAAGAGTTGTAACTTTTGGATCTGATAAGATCAGTCAAATCCTCTCAGAATTTATCCTGAGATCCTGTACCTCAGATTGTAGATCCTTTGTCAGTGTCAGCCATGTGGATGAGTCACGGCCATTGCTTGGCCAATGTGCTCTCTTGTGAAAGCCTTAGAGAATGTTTTCTCTCTATGTGACTATCCTTAGGCATATTCTACATCATCGATCACTTTCCTTTTGGCCCCATAATCTCCTTGATCAGAAAATTTGGGACACTACTGAGTTACATGACATTACAGTACAAGATCTCATATGTCCTGAGTCTTAATTGACCTTGGAAGGCTAGGGCCAAAATGTTGGCTTTCCTGCGGCCCTCCTTTTTGTCTTATTTTTGGTCTACAAACTTAGGTTGTTAACCCTCCAGAAGAGAAGCCTATTATTATTACCATACAACCTAGTGTGTTAAGCTTAACTTCACTATCTGTGTGAATATCAAACATCTTAGGCATACTATTCAACAAATATTTTTCATCAAGTATTGATATGTTGAGGTTTAAGTCCCTACAGAATATGATGACAAAACAGTTGAAAAATTAAAATATATTTTAAAAATAGGCATAAAGAATTATATAATTCTTATGTCTTCTGAATATGGGCTGCTTGTCATGACATGCCAGTTGCAGCCCTGCTGTCTCTTGGGTAGATGATTGTTTAAAAAGAAGGGGGTTGGGGCCAGAGAGATGACTCTGGAATAAGCACTTACCTGACAAGCGCGGGGGCCTGAGTTCAATCCCCAGTTCTGCCAAAAAAAAAAGGGGGGTTGGTGAATGAAGGCAGGAGACAGGAAAAGTAATGTTGTGGGACTGTCCTGCTGCAAGGTTATGTATGGTTAGATTTCTGGACTTCTGTGTAAACACAATGTATATTTACACACTGCTCCCTTTATATGTTCTGGTTTACCTGAATAGGTCACTATCTACCTTGTTTGGCATTGTATTGTTCCTCTTAGTCCATTTGCCCTGTTGCAGATAGTAGTGTTACAGCTTTAAGGTGAAGATTTACTGACATTGCTTAAATATGATTTATTTTTTCTTCTTTTTTATTCTTTCAGGTTTCACCAGTGCCAGACAACTACAAAATATGTGGTTCAGTACATAATTCTTAAAAAGCATTTTAGAACATTGTTGAGTAAACTATCATTGCTATAAAAAATACATACCAGTTCGTGAACTGTGACCAACTTTTCCATACTTTTGTAATGTCTTAAAAAGAATACTTGTTTCCAGAAGAAATTAGTAGTACTGTTAATTGATTGGGAAAAAATATATCAGTGACTTCATTCAGTACTACTACCTACTTCCTCAGGATTCACTTTCTCTTTTCTAATAAGAGTTCACTATGATCTCTATGTCATAGGAGAAAAAATATGTATCCTTTTTTTCCTTTTCCTTTCTCTCCAACTCTCATTTTTTTTAATATTTCATCATTACATTAGTTTCTTTTCCTTCTTTTATTTCATTTTACTGTCCTTGCCAATTAGTCATGATGCCAAAACACCTGAAAAGGAAGGTGAAAAACAGTTAGTTTTTTTAGCCAATAAACTTGTTCTGCTAGTTGTTATCTGTTTTGTTTTGAATATATTCATTTTTCAAGAATTTCAATGTAACTGTACAATGAAGACTATTATAACTGGTTACTTATTTTATTTTATTTCTTGAGACAGGGTCTTGCTGTGTAGTTCGGGCTGGCTTTTTACTCACTATGTAACACAATCTTCTCACGGTGATCTTTTCTGCCTCAGCCTCCCATATACTGGAGTTACATTTGTGTGCCACCATGCCTGGCTATAACTGATTAATTTATAACTGATTTTTTAAAATGCAACTTTCTTTATTCTTAACTTAGGGGAAAAAAATTTTAATACTTTTTTCTAAAATGCTTTTTGTTTCACAGAAAAACTGAGCAGGAAGCATAAACACTATATATACTCCCTGCCTCTCCACAAGCACAGCCTATCCCACTGTTGATGTCCTGCCAGACTAGTACATTTGTTTCAGCTGCTGTACCTACTTTGATGACTTACTTGTGTTATGGTCACTCTTGTGTTTTATATTGTATGAGCTTTGGTGAATGCCTCCCTTCCATGTAGCTCCTAGTAACTATTGATCTTTTTATTTTCACCATAGTTTAATTTTGCAGAATGGCACATAGTTGGAATTATAAGATTTATAGCCCTTTCAGATTAGCTTGTTGTCCTTGTTAATATGCATTTAGATTCCTTTGTGTCTTATGGCCAACTACCTCATTTCTTTGTGATGCTGAATAATACTGCATTATCTTTATATAACAATGTTTATTTTTTCCATTCATTTTCCAAAGAATATCACCTAGGTTGCTTCCATTTTTTGGTCCTTATGAATAAAGTTGCTATAAACATCCATGACAGCATTTAACTGTGAATGTAAATTTCCAGTTCATTTCTATAAATGCCAAGGAGCATATATACTGTATCATAAGCAAATGGTAAGGAGATACCTAGTTTTTAGAAATTGTCAGTCTTCTACAGTAGCTATCCTATTTTGCACTCTTGGCAGCAATTAATGATCATTGGATGTTATACATGGTTTAGATTCTTTAATCTTATTGTTTTAGTTTATAATCCATAATAATTTCTAATGTTCAGCATGTTTCCATGTATATTTGCCATCCATATGTTTTTTTTATTGTTGTTTCATTTTGTTTTGGTGGAACCGGGGCATCCATGTTTTCTTTGGTCAAATTTATCTTTATATCTTTTGCTCATTTCTATTTTTTTTTGTATTATTAACTTTAAGATTTATTAGCTGTATCAGTCAGTTTTGGTGGCACAGGGACACAATAGCCTACATCTGCAATTTAAAGAAAGGAGGTTTGATTTAACTGACAGTTTCAGGAGAGAAATTTGGTCCATGATTCAATCCAAGGCAGAATCATCAATGTAGAAGAGTTTTACAGAATTAGACTGTGTAGTTCCATGGCAACCAGGAAGCAGAGCAAGGGAACAATGCCAGAGATTAAGGGGCCAGGACCAGATACAGTATCAAGGTAAGAGCTCTGTTATGCACCCAGACATACCTAGAAATGTGATACACCAATCCTCTGGGCAACTCCCAAGCCAATCAAGTTGACAAAATTAAGTTTGATCACCACATATGATCCCTTGTACAATTATTTTCTCACATTCTATTGTGTGTTCTCTCATTTTCTCATTAGTGTTTTTACAGAGTAAAAGTTCTACATTTTAATCTATATAATATCCCATAAAAAAGTCATGCAAATCCAAGGTTATCTAAATTTTATCTTATGTTCTAGGAGTTGGTCAGTTTTATGTTTTACAATTAAATCTCTAATAGATTTTGAATTTTGGTAAGAGGTACAAAGCCTTTCTTTTTATTTAGATAAAGTTGTTCTTTTTTTTCTTTTGTAAATTAGCATGGTGTATTTCAGTTCTGTTTGCTTTTATTGTTTGATATGTTTTTCTTTTGTTTTACAAATGTCACATTGTTTTGATTATTTTAATTTTTTAGCCTTGAAGTCAAATGTTTGTCTTTTTTTTAAATTTTATTTTATTTTATTTTGTTTCTCTGGTGGAACTAAGGATTGAACTCAGGCCCTTGTGCTTGCCAGGCAAGCGCTTATTCTACTGAGCCATTTCCTCAGCCCCCAAATGTTTGTCTTTTAACTTACATTTTTCTATATTGTATTATTGTTTCCTCATGTAAATGTTGGAGTTAAATTGTTATCATCCACAAAATACCTTGTTCAAATTTTTATTGGGATTACATCAATCTATGAATGAAAATAGACCTGACACATGGACAGTATTTTTTCTTTTATCTCTCTTTTTTCAGTTTATACTTAAGATTTATCCAAACTTCATTGCTTATTTATTTTGTACAATTAAGATTTACTTTTGAATTTTTTAAACACTGATCCAAAAATGTTAATTGTACAGTTAAAATTGTATCAATAAAATTGATATTCCTTATTTAATGCATAGCGGTTATTTTTAAAGTTTTTATTAGTACATGTTTATAGTATATGCTTGTATCCATCTTGACTATTTAATCTCCAAGTCTATGAACACATCTCACTACTCATTTTGTTCTTAAATCTTTGTTCAGCTCTGAGAGCTTTTATTTAGTTCAGTTTTTTAAGATGTGTTTTCTTTTCATAACAGTAGTATGGATATGGCCCCAGTTAGAATTATTTCTTATTCTGTACAAAATGTAAACTCATCCCCCTTCAAGTTTATGTTTCTCTGTCTTGTTATTTAGCATAACTGTTTCTCTTTTATTAACTCAAGTCACAGAATTTGGTATCATCTTTTAAGACATCTCTCATATACCATGTTGTTGTATCTCTTAAAACATTCCATCCTTATGCTTGTTTCTCCAGGTAAAGGTTGTGATTGGTCCGAACTCTTTTAACTCCGTGTTTTCTTTCTTTACATATTCAATTCCACTGTCATATTTTTCTTTCTATGTTTATTATCCTGCATGAACTTCCACAATAGTGCTGTATTATTTTCTAAGCCAAGATAATTAGGCAGGAATTGAAGTTCATATTATATTACTACATTTATTTTCAGTCTGTCAGGCCTCCACTCGTATCCTTTGCTCTAATAGTACTGAACCATTTGGCTTCTTTCCTCCTTGCTGTTGCTTATTCTTTCTGACATGCTTTTCTTCTTCCCTTGACTGTTTATATCATACCCATGATACAAGATTGAACTCAAATATTCTCATGCATTTAGCCATAAGAAATGGACTGTCTTAACATTATTTTTTTCTATTTTGTAAGGAAAATTCAACTTTATGTTCTAGCCGTTGAAGGACCGATTATACTGTTACAGATTTCTTGAGAACAGCTCCTTTTTCATTATCATATTCTCTCAATCAGCTTTGTTCAAAAATATTTAGCTAAATATTAATAAACTTTTGAATTTAATTGTTTTTCATGCTTCACTTTTCTTAAAATAGAGTCTTAGAAACAGGCTGAGAGATAGCTCAGTGAAATAAGTGCTTGCCTGGCAAGCACAAGGTCCCAAGTTTGATTCCTGGTACCACCAAAAAATAAATAAATAAAAAGTTTCCTCTTAGAATCTTAGAGGCATGTGTTTTCATTCCAGGTTGCATACCATTTTATGAGTCATTTTCATATTTTTCTTTTATCTTGTTATTAGAGAAAAATGCTCTGAGCAAACTAGAATGTAAAATGCAGCATTTAGAGAAATTGTTAGTGTATATTTTATGTTATTGTCTATATTGTGACTTTATAATGTTCACCCTTAAACGTTTTTCTATAAATGATTTATCTACTTAAATTTCACCTTTAAGTTAGAATTTTACATTATTTATGTGAGCATTAAAATGATACCAGCTGAACATAGGATCCGAAACAAAATAACTGAATAATGAAAAGCTCTGGGTTAAAAATAAGGAAATAAATTAAAATTTCTTTCAGACTGACTTTATTGCTTATGGCAAACTTGATGCTAAAACATACCATACATCATGGCAATGACAGGATTGAGAAAATGAAAAATACAAAGCTTTACATAAATCAACCAAAAGATCATATTAAAATGCATAACCTTTAACAGCAAAATCAAGACTTTTTCTAAATATTCAATATGCTATCTTATATAGTTGTTTTTAGATATTCAGTGTCATAGCAAATAGTATTCCAAATTAGTTAAGAGCAATGAGAATGTATTTCTAATGAAGTAATTTCAGGTGGAGAAAATGTCCAAGTAGGGGATGACAGCAAAGTAAATGTCTCCAAATTAGCACCGGAGGAAAGCAGGCATCCTGAGGCAAGAGCATGTGATAAATTTTTACATGGCCAGGCAAATAAAAAGTGAAAGTGGTCTAAAATCCAGTGTCTGGGGTTTGGGGTACTTGTCTGCACCTAGGTAATGGCACCTTACCTCCACTCCACTCTAGGTGACAATAGGATTAAGTGACAGAATTGGCTCTTCAGTAGTGACTGTGTTATAGAACAGATTCATAATCACTCTAACTGCCCTACTGAGCATCAGAAATGAGATGCTTTCAAGCCAGATATTCAGAAAACAAAAGCGACAGAACAGTGTAAAACAGACACCACACACGTAGGCCTTATAAGAAAAAAAGCGACCTTTCAAATTGAAACAATCAGATCTTGAAACTATGACTGAGTTGTGCAATTGGCTATATTACCAGAGTACAGCTCACACAAAGAAAATAGGTCCAGAGAGATTAGCCCTCACCACTGTGGACAGGAAGTAGAGTAATCCACAGAAGGAAACTACTTAGCTTCTCACAGATTGTACTTCTGTGTAAAGGGGACATAACTATAAGGAGGCTTTATTTTTTGTTTCCTCTCTTGTTTGTTCTGTGTTATCTTTTTCCCCCACTGGTTCTTTTTTATATTAGTATTGTTTTGTTATTTTTCTTCATTCTTTAAATTTGGCCCTATATCCTGTTCCTTCTGTTTTTGTTCCTGGTTTTTGTTTGGTTTTTTTGTTTGTTTGTTTTTGTTTTTTGTTTTTTGTTTTTGTTTTGCTCTTTTTATTTTCTTATTTCTATCTTCTCTGATCCTTTTTTTCACTTCTTGCGATCTCTCTGATCCTCTCCAAACCAAAGCTCTAACCTAAAACAAAACTATTCAAGGCCATTTTAGAGTAATCTTTTTTTTTTTTTTTTTTTTTTTTTTTTTTTTTTGGTGTGGGGGGTGCTTTAAATGCATTTGGTTGTTACAGGGTCTCACTACACAGCTTGGACTCAGGTGATCCTTCTGCTTTAAGCCTCCCCAGTGCTGGGATCACAGGTGCTCGCCATCACGCCCAAACTCTGGCAGACTCAGCCAGCCCTTGGGACGGACTGCCAGGGATCCAACCACAGTCCCTGCACTTGCCTAAGCTGGCACTGTAGTCCTCTGAGCTATATCACCGGCCCCTAGAGTAATCCTTAACAAAATTAGACTTAAAGGAGCCATATAAAACTAAGTACAAATATATTAACAGGTTTCAGTAACAATCCCATAGCTTCTCTCAAACTCCAAATACATCTGCACCACCTGCATACAGAGATATACAAATACATCCCAAACCTACTCAACATTAGCTGTTTGCCTCAGCTATACACATAATTTCAATAGAGGCAGACCTCTTATTTTTCAGCTATTGACTTTTTTCTTAACCTCCCTTATCACTGATAAAGCCCCTTCCTTTTCCCTTTCCTTTGCTTTCCTATGCTGCATATCCTAAATAAACTGCAAATGGCAGTATAATATGATCTGTACTGAATCTTGATAAAAGGTGAAGTGATACAAGTTTTAATGTTTACAGTTTATATATATAAAAATCCCAGGAGCACAACACAAGAACAAAATCTTGAAATCATTTAGAGAAAGGGGAAAGATCAATTTCTGATGGCAAATGCATTAGGATTACAGCAGACTTTGCAACACTAATGTTAAAGGCCAAGAGAGCTTAGTGTTTTTAGCCCTAAAAGGAAACACTTTTCAACCTAGACTTAATGTATCCTGCAAAACTATTTCAGAATCAGTAGAAAAATAAGATATTTCATAACAAAGAATTCCTTATTCACGAACACCAAACCCATGCTCTAAAAAATACTCTAGAATATTCTGAAATGATGCAGTGAAGCCAACAGAGCCACGAAGTCTGTTGGAATGAATACATCAAGAAAGGTGGAAAAAAAAAAAAAGGCCAGTGAGATGACTCAGTAGAATAAGCACTTCCCTGGCAAGCACAAGGGCCTGAGTTCAATCCCCAGTTCCAAAAAAAAAAAAGAAAGAAAGAAAGAAAGAAAGAAAGAAAGAAAGAAAGAAAGAAAAAGATGAATACTTATAAAGGAGTCAAAGAAGGGGGAAAATCTTCAGAAATAAGTCAGTATCTTTCAGTAATAGTTCTCCATAAAAATTACCTCACCATCCCCATTATCCACAGATTAGTACACTGTCAAAAAGCAAAATCCACTTTTCCATTCAGGATATATGTGTACTCCAAAAGAAAATTCATAGACTAAATATTAAAGTATGGAAAGAAACATTCTAGGTATGAGGCCTCTAAAATCAAGCAGGGGTAGAAATTTTTATTCTCAAAGTGGACATGAAGATTAAAATGATAAAAGAGAAAGTCATACTAGTTAAAACTTAAGGAAGAAATTTGAAAATATGTATACACTGAATATCACCTTCATAAAACTGACACTAAAAAGATTAAACACCAACACAACCATGAATGTGACCTCAATATTCCACCTTCACAAATACACAGTTCAGTGTAACACAAAAAGAAATATCAGAACTAAACAATGCCTTCAAACAAATGGACTTAATAGACATCTGGAGTGTTCTATCCCACTACAATAGAATATATATTCTTCACAGCCCTCAGAACTTTTTCCAAAGTAGACCACATATTACATGAAACCTGCTTAAATACAAGGTAACCCATATGTGCTGTAGGTTCAAAGCACACTGAAACTAGAAATCAATTGCAAAAGAAATCAGAAATTTTACAAACATTAAATAACATGTTCCTGAACACTCCGTTACACAAGAAATCAAGAAAAATTAAGCAATTCCTATAATTCAGTGATATTCCCAGTACAACATACAGAACCTATGACAGTACAAGTCTGTGAGGCATTTTTAAGAACAAATCTAAATTGATTTTTAAAAAACTACATGATACAGGTATAGAAACAGGATCAATGGAAAAGAATAGAGGACTCAACTTCAGATACAGTCAGCTGTCTGATCATTGGCAAAAGCCACACCTCTCACCAAGGACTAAAAATAAGTATCCAGACATTAAAACAGAAATAACCTGCTGGAAGTTAACATAGTTAAAACTCTTGCAGTAATAGGCAATGACTGTCCGAACCCCCATTTCTACAGGAACTAACATCAAGAATCAACAAGTGGAATTATAACCAATTTAACAGTTTCTGCACAGCGAAAGAAAAATAGATTGAAGAGAAAACCTAAGGAATGGGAAAAATATTTGGCCACCTATACCTTGGACAGAAGACTACTACTGTTGAGAATGTATAAAGACCTCAAAATATTAGATCCCACCAAATATAAGAGACCTAACAAAAAAAATGTACAACTGAAATGAATAGACACTACTCAGAAGTACAAATGGCTGTTCATACATGAAAAACTATTCAGGATCACTAGCCATTACACAGCACTGGAATCTTAAAACAGCATCAAGAAATCAAATAATAAAAAAATACTAGGGAGGCAGTGGGATAAAGAAGCCATTCTATGCTGTTGATGGGAATGTAAACTAATATAGCTGCTATTGAAATAAATCAGTGTGGATGTTACTCAAAACACTAAAATTAGAATTTTGTCCCAACTATTCTTCTAAGATTGTTTCAGGGAGCCGGGGAGATGGCTCAGTGGAATAAGTGCTTCCCTGGCAAGTGCAAGGGCCTGAGTTTGATCCCTGGTTAAAAAAAAAAACAAAAACAAAAAAAGATTGTTTCAGAAAAAGTTAAAAATAGTATTTTATTGTTACAGCTGCATAATCATTTATAGCAGCATAATTCATATCTAAATCTTGGAAGATGAATCAGTGGAGACTGTGGTGTTTAATATACCTCAAAATAATAGACTACTGTGAAGAAGCATAAATTTGAGTCATTTGTAGGGAAAGGAATGCACCTTTAAACAACAGTAAAACCAGGGTTTGTGTGGCTGATTCATCCTGCTAGTAACTCAAAGCACTTGTATATCAAAGCAGAGCAACAATAGAACCAGTTTGTGATCCTTTGATTTTCATCAGGACGTAGTACACCTGTTGTGTAGCATTGCTCATTTATCAATGTAAAACTTCCTAGAAATGTTTGATCACTTACAAAACACAGACTATGTTATAATCCAATATATGACTTTATAATGTTAAGTGAAATAAATCACCCTGTCATACTGAGGATTTTCAAGGTGAACCGTATGGTACAGGACACACATTTTATAAGATTATTTATAATAGTCACATAAAGAATCATACTAAGAGTGCAGGTCAGCCAGCCACACACGCACACACATCCTTAAATATCACATAGTTTTGTTTATACTAAAAACCCGAAGTTTAAATAATAAAGAACAAAATAAAAGATATTGAGGAAAGGACTAAAAAGTGATGGAGGGGTAGGTAGAGAAAAATACAGCTGAAAGGAAAGGGAAAGAAAAGAGACATGAAAAGGAATTAAGATACGTAATGTGCATGTATTAGGTCGTCACAATGAATGTAATGAGTGATGCATTCATTAATAGCACTTAATTGAACCATGTTATTAATTTTAAAAAAACAGACAAAGTCTGTAAAAATTTAGTCTCAATTTTACTAAGTCTTTTTTCCCATCAGTATTTAAGTTTGCTTTTATGGAAATAATTCCTTGAGCACTCATTTGTCCTCTAACAACTTAATATTTCACTGTTTTTGTTGAAATAATAATAGCCAGTTAAATACTTGTATAATTATAAAATGTATTGCTGAAATGTGTAACTTTTAAAGACATTCTCAGTCTCATGTCTCATTTTTTGCTCTTGTTTTATTTTGCATTTCTTCAAAAATATCTCCAGGGAAGGGAGATAGCTCAGCAGTCTAAGGGCCTGCCTGGCAAGCACAAGGACCCAGTTCGATCCCCAGTACTGCATGCCATGCTGGCCCCAGTACCTGGGCACACCGCTGACTTCAAAAATAGGTGTGGTGATGCATGCCTATAATCCCAACACTGGGGAGGTTGGCATAGGAGGATCACTGTGAGTCTGAACTGCATAGTGAGGCCCTTTACCAATAAATAAATAAATACTTTTTTTAAAAAAACTTAAGAAATATCTCAAATATCTTGTGAAACATTAAGTCATTTTATGATTTTTCTCTCCAGTCCAAAATGTATCCTTTATTTTGTGCTCTATTTAAAATACTCTTAGGTCCACATAGGATTTCCTGTAAATCTGGGGAAACTATAGAATAGTGCTAGTTTTGCTATTAAGTTCAAATTATTACCATTAATCATTATCCCCAGTGCTATGATTAAATAGACAAATATTAAATTTGCTAATCTAAACTAAAATTATGCTGATAATATATTGTTGCTTCAAGTATGATATTAGTTTGTATTCATGTTTTTCTTAAAACAATGGTAGAGACAAGTCATTCATGCTTATGAATGAATGGAGACAATAATTTATCACTAGACTGATAACACTGGTTTTTGAGTGTGAAAGATGGGGAAAAACAGACCTATACTTAGGGCTATTTGACTTCTTTCTTCCTTGATTCAGTGTCCTTCAATATTGTTCTGTTATATTGAGAATTTAGGAATTAAACTGAGCAGTGGAAGAGTGTTTTTGCACCCCAAATGTAATTATTTACATTTCTGTAATTGTGACCTCACAGTGAACACTTGCTTATTTAAAATAATTTCTTTACAAAAATTTCCTCAAGAAAATTAACAGATCAGACACAATATAGTGTGCTACAGACATAAATAACTATTTAAATGTTATTCTATAAAATTTCATACTCAGTAAAGACAAACATAGTGTAAGACTTTTTATAATACTCAAATGAAGATACTATCCCCTGTGACTTCAAGTTGAACATTATATGTATAAAGGTAAATAAGATCTAAAAAACACAGTAGGTATTGTGAAATTGAAAGAAGCTATTCAAAGAAAAGAACAACTGGGATGTGAGAAAAAAGGAAGGGGAAAATAATCACACACACGATAGCTATGATAATTGTACTACTAAATTTCTATTAGTTCACTGAAAGGAACAGTTAATGCTTATATTATTTGATCAATTTTCCATGCCTATATCTTGTAATCTGAGCAACTACTTTGAAGATAACAATATGTAATGTAATAACCATTGTTAATTTCCTTAAAAAAGAAATGACTGTATTGGGATACAGACCACTTGAATACGTTATACAAGGGAATTTTCTCTCATCACTCATAGACGTATACTTTACAATCTCAAGGAGCCCCATCTTGGAGGAATGTTGTCAGTGTATGTCACCTCAGAAATATTTTGTCATAGGAAGAAGGAAGAAAGATAAAGGATGATGTATTCACCCTTTAATTCAGCAGTTTGTCTACATTATGTCACCTTCTCTCCACATTTATCCTTAGGCTACAGAGTAATAATTCTGATTAGTAGAGCATATTAACCAGTAGTCATTAAGAAATAGCATTGTAAACCCTAATGACCTATAACTTTGGTGGGTTTTGACTGTAGATGCTTTTGGGTTGCTGATGATACAAATGATCATTGGTGTAGATTAATAAAATATTAGTGTCACCTATACTTAGGGCTACCTGACTCCTTTGTTCCTTGATTCAGTGTCCTTCAATAGCAGCAATATCATTCTGATATATTGTGAATTTAGGAATCAAACTGAGCAGTGGAAGAATGTTTTTGCACCCCAAATCTGTGAAACATGCACTAATTTGGGGCAGGAAAATAAACATAAGAACTCAATTGTTTTTCTTTTCAACTTTCAATTTTTTACTGTAATAATTTGTATTATTGCTCTTGTGCAAATTTTTGTTATTTGAAAAATAAATTCGTACTTTCATAAATTTTTTGTTTTTTAATTTCTTATAAAAAAAGCTAAATACTATGTATTCATTGAATACATTTTTGTGTATACTTGTAAAGTTCCTGCCATTCTTTAAAGTATTACAGGTACAGTAGTAAATTTAACAGCAAGAAATCATTGCCTTCATGAAACTTGTATTATACAGAATGGAACAGACAAGTAAATCAAGTAAATTCTGCACAGAGCCAGTGGGAAAGTTGCCTTCCTGTATCAGATACAGTGGTTGGATTTGAGGTAATGAGCACAACTCAGCAATCCTGAGCTTTACAGACTGATAGATTTAACCCCTGATTGTGCATGATACTTTGGCAGGTAGTGATTATAGGGTCTGAGTGCTTAGGGTACAGAACTGATAATTGTCTTATTAGGAGCATATAGATAAAACCAAAGTGTGAATCAGTGTACCAGAAGAGGCATCAAAAGAAAATACCCCCCAGTCCTAACCCAGGTCCGGTGAGTGTGCAGAGTTTCCTGCTACCCTGCGCCGGCGGGACCAGTCCCAGCCCAGGCGCAGCGTGGGC
>NW_004524742.1:3052781-3058811 GCF_000260255.1 Octodon degus
ATGTCGGTGGTAGTCTGATAGGGATTGCATTAAATCTGTACAGCAATTTTGGGAGTATGGCCATATTCACAATGTTGGTTCTGCCTATTCAGGAGCATGGGATATCTTTCCATTTTCTGAAATCCTCCAGAGGCAGTTCTACCCTTGAAGGAATATACCTAACTAAGCTATAACCATTGAGCTTAGGACAACGAGCCGTCCACCTACGGACTAATATACAGCCATTTTAATTTGCTAAACTATGGAGTCTTGGTTACTCTTCTCTCATTGCTGAAACAAAATATCCAACACCCAAGTTAAAAAAGGGACAAGTTTATTTAGCTCCCAGTTTTGAGGTTTCAGTCTATACTTGGCTGGCCTAAGGCAGAGTGGCACATGGCAGATGGCAGCAGTTCATGACAGTGGAAAACAACAAAAGCAGCAAGAGCAAAAATGGGAGGAGTGGCAGAAAGAAAGCTTCTTTCCCTCCCTAATATTGTATGAGGCTGCCCACCCCAGGCTGGGGTAGCATTCACATTCATATTCCCAATATTAGACCATGACTTAATCCAACATTCTAGAAGCTTTCTCCATGCCTGCATGAGGCTTTAGAGGGGTCAACTAGACACAAACTGTAACTCATGGTTCCAAAGGTAATCCCTTCTGTTCAGGAACCTAGAAGGAAGAACAGATAAAAATTATATATGGATCACAGAGTCAGGTATATGTACCACAAAAAGCAATAACGTTTTAAAACCAAACCTAAGGAAGTGAAAATTCATAAACTCCCTAGCAGAGTTTCAAAACAATCATCTTAAGCCCAGGAAGCTATGAGGTGGCAAAGAGACAAATAAACTAAACTGAAAAAATACAAATAATATGAGAAGTTTATTTCTTTTCAAAAGAAAACAGAGATCTTTAAAAAGAACCAAACAGAAACCATGAAACTAATACAACTATTGAACTAAAAATTCAGTAGAAAATTTCAAAACCAGACACTCTTTTAAAAAGAAAGAACCAGTGAAACCAACAGCAAGTCTTTTGAAATTACTCAGAAGAAAAAAATAGAATGGAAGTCAGATTATATAACTTATAAAATACCATGAAGTGAAACATTGCATCATTCTTAAGTGGAAGACAGAAAAAATTTTATTCAAAGAAATAGTGACTAAAGACTTCTAAATCTGAGGAAGGAAATGAACATTTTGTTCAGGGGACCCAGTGTCCTCAGGGTATATATAATGCATATATATATATATATATATATATATATATATATATATAATCAAAATGTATGACTAGAAGTCTACACCAAGAGATTTACACTAAGTTATAACTAAAGTTTTAAAAGTCGTAGACAAAACAAACTTTGAAATGAACAAGCAAAAGTGAAGTACCACATAAAAGGGAATCACTGTATGAAATATCAGCAAATTTCTTAGCAGAAACCTCAAAGACCAAAAAAGAATGACGTAATAGTACTTGGGGACCCCCCAAAATAGCCTCAACCAACAATACCTGAAAAAATTATCCATCAAAAATTAAAGGACATAATAAGTCTTCCTCAGGCAAAAACAAACATAATCTATTATTACAACTACCTGAAAAGTTTTGCTATAGTTATTCAACTTGAGAAAAAGGCTCACACACAAAATATCAGCATATTGAAGTAAAACTTTCACTTTGTAAGTTTAACATAAAGGGAAGGTAAGAAAATTATAACACTATAATGCGGAACATACACTTTAATGCTATATGTAAATTAGAAGACATAATAGTGACAGAAATTTTTAAGTCAAATACAATATCTAAAGAAATATAATCTGACATCAATTACATAGTGTGTATGTGGAGAAGGGAATACAGTGTAGAACATCTTAAGAGAGTAGACCAAAACACAAGCCAGAAAGAAATCACCATGGCATAGAAGAAAGAAAAACTAATAAGAGAGAAACAAACTCATTAATAAATTGTAATAATTATATGTACACTATATATGCATAGAACTAGAGATCAAATATATAAAGCAAATATTGACAGGTAAAAGAATTTGACAGGAACACTATAATAGTAGTGATTTTTAAAGTCCACTTTTTAAAGACATATAGCTCAACCAAACAAATGTTAAATAAGTAAATGGGGAATTTTAACACTGTAGAGAATTGGTCCTAAGGAAAATATAGAAAATTCCACCCAACAACAGTAGAATATACATTTTTTCTCAAATGTACATAGGACATTCTCTGTAGTGGATAATAGGCAAAAACATGCTAACAGGTTTAAAGCTATTGCTATCAAAGACCTTTTCCAACCATAGTTAGTGAAACTATAAATAGTAAATGGAAAACTGGAAAATTCCTAAATATGTGGAATTTGACACACACAATCATTTGTTAATTAACCAATGAGAGAAAAAATAGGAAATTACAAATGTCTAAGACAAGCAAAAGTACAAAGAACATACTAAAACTTGTGAAATTCAACAAATGCAACTTTAAGTGTGAAATTTGTAGTGATAAATGCCTACATTTAAAAAGAATAAAGTTCTTATATAAAAAACTAAATTCAAGGAATTTCAAAGATGAGGAAAAAACAGACCTAGCAGAAGAAAGGAAATAAAGATAATAACATAAGAAATTAAATACAGAATAGTAAAACAATACAGAAAAATCAAAATTAAAAGATTAAAAAAAGAGAGCCATGAAAGTGACCCGGACTTTCGTATGCCCCTGAGACCTCAGATGCCACTCCTCAAAGGGTCCTAGGACCTCAAGAGCTTATAATTTTTCAAATCTGAAGTATTTTCTATTCAAAGCAATGCAAAGATTTGTGGCTGGTAAAAATGCAAGGAGCTGATAACAGACACACCAAAAGAGTGACATAGCTCAATTGGAATAACCAGCCTGTTGTAGCACATGATGTATCTGAAAATGATTATCTACAGATCATAACAAAGAGATTCCAAGAAGATGAATACCAGTGTTCTATATTTGAAGGAAAGTATGTCTGTGAAGGATGAAGGAGAACTCTGGCAGAGTTTACTGGTCCCTGCTTTTTTCAGAAAGGAGGTTTTGGGAGAATAACCTTCACAAGGATGCATATCCTGAAAGATCAGTCAAGCATATAATATTAAGAAAAGCCTGATTTTGACCAAAAACTTTGCTGCACATCTCAGGATGTCTACAGAAGAGAACTTGCATCAGTGAGAAGCAGACAACCTACATGCTGATGAGATTTCCCAACATAGTAACAGTGTGACTCTTTACTCAAAGAAAAAAGCCTTCAAATGTCATGGATGTGTGAAGAGCTTTAACCAGCATTCATCCCTCACCCAACACAAGAGGACTCATACAGGAGAAAAGCCCTACACATGTGCAGAATGTGGGAGAGCATTTAGTCACAGTTCCTTTCTTGTTCATCATCAGAGAATTCACACTGGAGTGAAATCATATGAGTGTGAGTAGTATGGGAAAACATTTTTATGTCGATCATTTCTCACTCAGCATCAGAGAATACACACTGGGGAGAAGCCTGATAACTGCACTGAGTGTGGGAATTCTTTCCTCAATTATTCACATCTCACTGAACACCAGAGAATTCACAGTGGAGAGAAGCCTTACAGATGTGATAGGTGTGACAAAACTTTCAACCAGAACACACAACTTATTCACCACCAGAGAATTCACTCTGGAGAGAAGCCTTATTTATGCAGTGAATGTGGCTCTTCTTTTTGCAAGCACTCAAATCTTACCCAGCACCAAAGAATTCACACTAGTGAAAATTTTCATCAGTGTGATGAATGTGGGAAAACTTTCCAAATGAAAGCAAACCTGTCTCAGCATCAGAGAATTCACACTGGAGAAAAACCCTTCAAATATAAGTGATGTGGCAAGGCCTTCTGTCAGAGCCCATCTCTTATTATACACCAGCAAATTCACACTGGTGAAAAACCTTATAAGTGTAAGGAATGTAGCAAAGCTTTTACCCAGAGTACGCCACTTACCAAGCACGAGAGAATCCATACTGGGGAGAGAACCTGCATATTCAGTGAATGTGGCAAAGCCTTCAGAGCATTTGTCTCATTCATCATCAGAGAAGTCACACTTGAGAAAAACCCTACAAATGCAGTGAATGTGGAAAAGGTTTCAACTAGAACACCTGCCTCACACAACACATGAGAATTCATACTGGTGAGAATTCTTACACCTGTAAGGAATGTGGGAAAGCCTTTTGCACATCGTTCTTCTCTTACTGAACGTCATAGGATTCACACTGGTGAGAAGCTGTATAAATGCAGTGAGTGTGAGAAAACATTCTGCAAATATGTGCACCTGAGTGAACACTACAGAATTCACACTGGTGAGAAGCCTTATGAGTGTATTAAATGTGGGAAGTTCTTCAGACACAGCTCAGTCCTTTTCAGACACCAGAAGCTTCTCAATGTTGAATGATTCAGCCACATAGATTATGACAGATTCTCTAGAGTGAATGACTTGGAATCTGGCTGGAGGAGAGGGCCAGGAGAAGGATGGAGGAAGCTTCACTACTGTTCTCAGGCATACTCCAGAAATGGGAGTGGATGTGAATAATAAAGCTGACTCCAAGTGGAGCCCTGGAAGTATGTGGTAGAAAGGGAATTACAACTTCAGATAAGCTATGGGCCACAAGTCCTCCCTCTCCATATGACTTGGGGCAATCATAAGTTAGCATTAGTGCTCCTTCCAAACTCCACCCACCCCCTGACCTTGTTAACCTACATTGGATGGGGAGGAGGTTGAGAGTTCCTTTCCAAACAATATGGAGGTGAGAAGTTGCATCAGAACTTTCTAAATGCTTATGACTTCTCTGATCATACCTATGAATGGAAACCCCAACCCTGGGGAAATGGTCCTGTGGAGAGACAGAAGTAAAAAACAATGTGTATTCTTTCATTTATTAAACAATATGTGGAAGACCCATCTTGCTCTGTATATATGTCCTTATGAAGAAGGCTTTTGTTAGGGTGAGGGGAAATTTTCCAGTCCTTTGAAGATTTGTAGATTAATTAAACTGCGAAGGAAGTAGGTCAAATGAGTGCCATTTTCTAGAAGGTACAAAATAAAATCTAGCTTATATCATAGAACATTGAGTTACCCAAGGAAGATGTAGTCTGTGGTACGTGACTGGTGATAAGGTGCCTCAGCTGAGAACTTACATGAGACTTTAGTCCACATACAAAAGCTTGCCATGGCCTCAGTTGTGCATGTACAACTTGAAGCTGGGTCAGACATTGGTCTTCAGTTACCAGGGGATAGGAACCAGCCTATACTAACAGTGTCCTAACAAAAAGGGATTTACTGGCTTCCAGGTAAAAGCATTAACAATGAAGAACAACCTATCAGGTTGCCTGGAGGGTGGGCAATGTGGGGTTAACCCTTAATAGATTGTTGACATTTGTTATGGAATTATTGGGAGAAGAGTTAAGAAAATGAAGCTTTTGTCAAATTTCCTAAAATCTGGACAGCACAGTCATTACAGTGATGCTATTTCATTCTGAGAAAAATGGTAGTTTTCTGTTTATTTCCTCAGGACCTTTTATGTTCCTTTCTAGCATCCAGAAATTGAGTTGCAGAAGTAAGGATACCCTTTGACTGGTACACTGGTACCTCATTTCACAAAATTAATTTGTCCTACTGTTTTTATAACCAATGACCACATCTGTATTTGTGTGGAAATGATGACGACAGTTGTGTTTATAAATGAATGCAGAGTGCAAGCAAATACAAAATTTTGCCAAATACATCTGTTTGCGAACCAAATTGCTTGCAAACAAAAGTATTCATTAATGGAAGTATCACTGAATTTGTTAGTTTCTAAGTTCTGAAGCTTGTATAATTTTAAATATGACTATTTGGGGCTGGAGAGATAGCTTGCCAGTCTAAGTGCCTGCCTGGCAAGCACAAGGATCCATTTCAATCCCCAGTACAAAATACCATGCCGACCCTGAAAGTGGGTTTGGTTGTGCATGCCTGAAATCTTAGTGCTGGGGAAGCTGGCACAGAGGGATCACTA
>NW_004524742.1:3058911-3064259 GCF_000260255.1 Octodon degus
CACTAAGAAGAATATATGCAGTGTATTATTTGTTGAAACTGTCCTTCCGATATGATTTGAAACTGTCTCATTGCTATCTGTTTGTCAATAAAACTTTGAAAAAAAAAAAAGAAAATACCACAATGAAGCATGGAGAAAACAACGATAGAAAACACACATAAAAAGATACAAATCGTAGAAACTCAGAAAGTGGGCAGGGGATATAACTCAGTGGCATAAATGCCCGCCTGGCAAGCACAAGGTCCCAAGTTCGATCCCTGGTACCACAAAAAAATAAACAAAAATATAAAAAAGAATTTTGAAAAATTAAAAAGATGGAAAACACTGAGAAAGTCTAAAATACATATAATTAATGTCAAAAAGAGTTGAGAAAAAGGGGGAAGGAGCATCATTTAAAAAGATCATACTGAGAATTTTCCAAAATTAAGACTCACTAGTATTATGGACTATTGGACTGTATTGGGATATTTTGCTGAATTCATGCAGCCACAGTATTTAAATGACAATGGAATGCCCTTCTCTGACAAAACTAACCCAAAAAGGGATACAAATGAATGACCATTTTGTATCTGTATACTCAAAATAGTTAGGATAGATATACAGCTCTAGTCTCTTAATCCAATGAATAGAGAGGTTTGTCCTAATAGTGTTTGAGACAAGATATCAGGTCTGCATCTTGTACAATGAATAACCACAAAGACAGCAATATGCAATGTATTAATTACTGAAAATGTACTAGTAATCGGTTGTGAAACTCATTGCTATGTGTTTCTCAATAAGAATATTAAAAAGTAAAAAATAAAAGTTTTCAACTCAAACAAAACAAAATATATCCCAATGTATAGATTTAAGAAGTTATATTAAGTTGGATTAAAAAGAGACCCATGCTTATGCATGTGATGGTCAAACTATTGAAAATAAAAGGCATAGAAAAATGAAAATGTTAGAATGAATAAAAAAATAATGTATTTTCCTCATATTAAAAAAAGAAAAATGAAAACAGCCAAAGTTGTTAAAGAAGCAATAACTACAATGAAACCTAATATTTCAGTGGAAACAGAGTGTCTTATGTACTACTACATGAAAATAACTGCAATCTAACACTATCCAACAAAAAAAATCCTTCAGGGATAATGGAATTTCAAGGATAGCAGTTTATCATTTGTCAAACACAATCATGAGTTTCATTTTGCTGTATGCAAATGTTCCCCATTAAAAATAAACAAATACCTAACTTTAGTTAATAATACACATGGTAAAGCTTTTAGAAATAAAGAATAGCAATGTATGAAGCATTTTGAAATGAATAAAATATAAGACATGGATGACTAGCTAGTATAAATGCTAATATAGATATATGTGATTATTGTAAAAAGTAGCTAAACCTTTTATGTTTAACATTTTTCTTAATAAAATTTCAAAAGAAAAGATTAAATACTCAAACAAAATCTAGAATTACTTGGTACTGGAAGATCTACACCAAAGAATAGTAAGGATTTTGAGGCAAAAGAAAATGATTCTATTTGGGTTGTCAGAGATGCAAGAAAAATCGAAGAGAAATGAAAACAAATATGGAAAAATATAGCATAATTTTGGACTATATTGAGCGGTAGATATTGGCTATACATAATGATAATACATAATATGAGGTTATATGCATGGGATTAAGTACAATGCAATATACTTAACTCAGGGAAATGTTCAGCTCAATAATAAAATAGTACGTTAGAAATTAGTTGTTATGATTTGTGTCTTGTTATCCCTCCAAATCTTCATGCAGTCTTTGGGGGCAGGCTTCTAGACTTTGTGATTAATTAATGATCCAATGCTGAGTCATGGATGTGAGTGCTACTCCCCCTTGGGGCAGATAGCCTGAGTGCAGAATGAGGAAGAGAGAGAGGCTTGCTCTCTGACATTGCTCCTCCCCTTTTGCTGTTTTACTGTTTTCCACCTGCCCTGCACTGCTCTTGCAGCCAACTGATTATGGACTGAAATCTCCACAAACTGAGCTAAATAAACTGTTCCTTCCTTAATTTGGGGTGTGAGATATTTTCTCTCAGTAATGAGAGAAAATAACTCACACACTAGCATAACTAGAAAAATAATACCCAGCCAAGGAAAATGATAGTCATCCCAAAAGATTTTAATAGATCTAAAAAATTCCTGTTAATAAGTGGCACTGTAGTCTTTATAATGATGTAGCCAAACACATTTGTTTTATGTTTGTGGAGATGCTGCTGTAAAGACACTTAGTAATCTGCTAATTATAAAAACATAGTACAACATGTTGCATACTCTATATAATACTACATAACTGAATCATTGGTTTATGTACTTATTGTACTTTTTGTGCATATTTTTGATACAGAGTCTTACTACTAGTTTAGACTGGCCTTGAACTCACTGTGTAGCCCAGGCTGATCTTGAAGTCAGGCCGATCATATTGCCTCAGCCACCCAAGTGCTGGGATTGCAGGTGTGTGCCACCACATTCAGTTCTTCTTGTACTATTACTGTTATTTCAGAATGTACTCATTCCACTTTGCAAAAACAAGTTTATTGTGAAGCAGTATGATATGTTCTGCAGCCTCATACGTCTTATGTTTACTGCCTGTATTGCATCGTGAGGATAAGCCTAATGATTTAACTGTAATTTCTAGGTTTTGCAGAAATTGTGCATAACTTAACAATGGGAATACATTCTGAAAAGTGCATTATTAGGTTATTTCATTGTTTGTATAACATCATCAAATGTAGTTGCAAACTTATATGTTCTAACCTGTGATAATACAGGCTACATAAAATAGCCATTGCTCATAGGCTATGAACATATGCAGGGTATTTAGATGTTGAACATATTGTAGATGTTTATAGTCCAATGATACTGTGTTCTAAGCATATCTAAATATAGCCACCACACAGTAACAATACTGTGTAGAATTTGAAGATTTCATAGCCTTAGAAGGATTCTTAACTTTTAGTGTATCCCTACAGGACCCATACTTTTTCTGGGTGAGGCAATGAGCATGAGCAGGGCATTCCTCTGTACTACACTAAACTCTAAGTATGCTTAGGCTAAACTAAATGCATTTAAAATGTTTTCCTTTTGATAATAAATAGCTTCCTGTAACCTTTATTTATAAGAAATTATGAAATTGTATTAACTTTGTTACTTTTTCTAATTATTCTAAAAACACATTGTACCTGCTACACAATATCATTTCCTTTACATCATTCTATACGCTTTTGTTTCTGTTTTTGAATTTTTTGACTTTTTAAATTTGTTGGTGGTGATTTTGTTAAGAACAGACACAAAAACACAAAATTCTAGTCTAAGCCTACACAGAATCATGATTATAATTACCACCATTTTCCATCTCCACATTTTTCCCCCTAGAAAGTCTTCAGGAAGCAGACCACTTGAATGTCTTCTTCATACCCTACTTGTACACTATGTGGTGACATCGCCCAAGCTGAAGCAAGAGTCTCTATATGATGATTGATTTAACCCTTCTACAGTTAACTGGGGGAGGGTGATGGAAAGGAAGGAAATGAAAAAGAAAAAACATTTATACACAAGATAAGTAAAATTGTTATACAGCTGGTTTCTCTTAGTTCATTGAAAAGAAAAGTTTGTGCTAATACTGTTTGGGCAAGATTTCTTTCTTTTTTTCTGTATTTTATGGAAGGTTCTACATGGTGGTCAGGGTCTCACTACTAGATTGGACTAATAATGATCTGCCTACTTACAGCCTCCCAAGAGCTGGGATTACAGGCGTGCACCACAACGGCCAGTCTCAATTGCTGTCTCAGCACACCTCAAGAATGGAATTTTGTATACTTAGAAGCTTTGATGAACAAAATAATAAGAGGTTAAATTAAAAATGTGAAATATAGAAAGAGAAAAGCAAATAAAAATGTAAAAGATGCAATCAGAATGTATAGAAACACAAAGTAGTAACAGCCATTTACTATCACTGTCAAATATACACTGTTCACAGATGTATGCCCTATAATTTCATATAACTGGCAGTGCAGTAGATTTGGCATATTTTAGATTCTTCAAGGTCACAGAGAACAAAATTGCTCAACAGCTTTTTGAGATAACACAGAACCCATATCATGATAGGAAGACACGATAGGGATGAAAAGATTATAAACTCCAGAAAAGAAGCTTGCCAATCTCTGTAATTTGTTGGGAGATATACCTATTTGTTAATTTACTGGCAGGCCTGTTCCCTTGGTACCCAACAGTAAACACTAAAGTAGCCTCTCAAGTTAATATGATTCCTTATTTACTGCAGACTGGTCAGGTTGCCAATCTCTCAAATAAGTGGATGGTGAAGGATAAATGAAAGAGACAACTGGAATGATTTCAAGGCTCTAAAAGGATCAAAACATTTGCACAGAATGACACAGAACTAAGATCCTCTCCAATGATCCAAGCCCATATTTATTTAGTTGTCAGAACAAGGGAGGGGAATACTCAAGAAGGGTGGAAACCACTCAAGGGCTCCTCCAAGTAAGATGTTATGTTAATTTAGGAGAGCTATATTAACTCCAGGAAGGTTTCCACTCAGAGTAAGATGCCTGAGGCTATAGTCTTTTATCTAGTTGAGGTTAGAACCTGTTGCCTTTATTATTATTTTTTTAATTTTTATTGGTGGAACTGGGGATTGAACTCAAGCCCCTGCGCTTAACAGGCAAGTGCTTATTCCATTAAGCCATCACCCTGGTTACCTTTAGCTGTGACCTTGTCTTAATCTTTGAGGCTTCATCAGGCCATTGCAGGCTTTGTATGGATCAGTGACTCACAGAGATTCACTGCCTATGTGTCTGCTACACATCTGCAGGAGGTTCTAGACTTTGGACAGACTCACAAGTAAACCTGAAAAGCCAGTTAGTTAAGTTTGTTCAGGGCTGCTTCAGAGTGTTCTCCATCATACCCCTGCAACTAGGCTCTAGTCACAAAACACATTGGTCTGGGATCTATTCTCCCCATGTAGAGGCGCATTATTCCTCCAGTAACAGAGCTGCTGCCTTTTCTTCTAAAGTGTGCCTGTGATTCATATCCACCCCTATTCTGCAGTAGGGTATAGTACTGCTCACATATGTACCCTGCAGGAAGCACATCTATCCCTGCCTAGTAACAGATCTAACATCATACCCAACTGTGAACACTGAAGCTTTCCTGTGATGGCAGTTCCAGCCCTTATCATAGTCCAGAGGCAGTTCTTTTTTTTTGTTTCAAAATTTTATTGATAAACAGATAGCAATGAGACAGTTTCAAATCAAATCGGAAGTACAGTTTCAACAAATAACACACTGCATATATTCTTCTTAGTGGTT